>NC_092725.1:4317687-4412687 GCF_047496885.1 Scyliorhinus torazame | reverse complement strand
GACTCGGGACTGGATGACCAGTCACTCTCTCACTGACCCTTGACCCGGGACTGGATGGCCAGTCACTCTCTCATTGAACATTGACCCCGGGTCTGGATGACGAGTCACTCTCTCACTGACCCTTGACCCAGGTCTGGATGGCCAGTCGGTCTCTCACTGACCCTTGACCCGGGTCTGGATGGCCAGTCGGTCTCTCACTGACCCTTGACCCAGGTCTGGATGGCCAGTCGGTCTCTCACTGACCCTTGACCCAGGTCTGGATGGCCAGTCGGTCTCTCACTGACCCTTGACCCGGGTCTGGATGCCCATTCACTCCCTCACTGACCCTTGACCCCGAGTCTGGATGGCCAGTCACTCTCTCACTGACCCTTGACTCGGGTCTGGATGGCCAGTCACTCTCTCACTGACCCTTGACCCCGGGTTTGGATGGCCAGTCACTCTCTCACTGACCCTTGACCCGGGACTGGATGACCAGTCACTCTCCACTGACCCTTGACTCGGGACTGGATGACCAGTCACTCTCTCACTGACCCTTGACCCGGGACTGGATGACCAGTCACTCTCTCACTGACCCTTGACCCACGTCTGGATGACCAGTCACTCTCTCACTGACCCTTGACCTGGGATTGGATGACCAGTCACTCTCTCACTGACCCTTGACCTGGGACTGGATGACCAGTCACTCTCCACTGACCCTTGACCCGGGACTGGATGGCCAGTCACTCTCTCATTGATCCTTGACCCTGGGTCTGGATGACCAGTCACTCTCTCGCTGACCCTTGACCCGGGACTGGATGACCAGTCGCTCCCTCATTGATCCTTGACACTGGGTCTGGATGACCAGTCACTCTCTCACTGACACTTGACCCCGAGTCTGGATGGCCAGACACTCTCACTGACCCTTGACCCGGGACTGGATGACCAGTCGCTCCCCCACTGGTCCTTGACCCCGGGTCTGGATGACCAGTCACTCTCTTACTGACCCTTGACCCGGGACTGGATGACCAGTCAATCTCTCACTGACCCTTGACCCGGGACTGGATGGCCAGTCGCTCCCTCATTGATCCTTGACCCCGGGACTGGATGGCCAGTCACTCTCTCACTGACCCTTGACTCGGGACTGGATGGCCAGTCACTCTCTCACTGACAATTGACCTGGGACTGGATGGCCAGTCACTCTCTCACTGACCCTTGACCCGGGACTGGATGGCCAGTCGCTCCCTCACTGACCCTTGACCCCTGGTCTGGATGACCAGTCACTCTCTCACTGACCCTTGACCCGGGACTGGATGACAAGTCACTCTCTCACTGACCCTTGACCCGGGTCTGGATGACCAGTCACTCTCTCTGACCCTTGACCCGGGACTGGATGACCAGTCACTCTCTCACTGACCCTTGACCGGGACTGGATGACCAGTCACTCTCTCACTGACCCTTGACCTGGTTCTGGATGACCAGTCACTCTCTCACTGACCCTTGACTCGGGACTGGATGACCAGTCACTCTCTCAATGACCCTTGACCCGGGACTGGATGAGCAGTCACCCTCTCACTGACCCTTGACCCGGGTCTGGATGACCAGTCACTCTCTCACTGACCCTTGACTCGGGACTGGATGACCAGTCACTCTCTCACTGACCCTTGACCCGGGACTGGATGGCCAGTCACTCTCTCATTGAACATTGACCCCGGGTCTGGATGACGAGTCCCTCTCTCACTGACCCTTGACCCAGGTCTGGATGGCCAGTCGGTCTCTCACTGACCCTTGACCCGGGTCTGGATGGCCAGTCGGTCTCTCACTGACCCTTGACCCAGGTCTGGATGGCCAGTCGGTCTCTCACTGACCCTTGACCCAGGTCTGGATGGCCAGTCGGTCTCTCACTGACCCTTGACCCGGGTCTGGATGCCCATTCACTCCCTCACTGACCCTTGACCCCGAGTCCGGATGGCCAGTCACTCTCTCACTGACCCTTGACTCGGGTCTGGATGGCCAGTCACTCTCTCACTGACCCTTGACCCCGGGTTTGGATGGCCAGTCACTCTCTCACTGACCCTTGACCCGGGACTGGATGACCAGTCACTCTCCACTGACCCTTGACTCGGGACTGGATGACCAGTCACTCTCTCACTGACCCTTGACCCGGGACTGGATGACCAGTCACTCTCTCACTGACCCTTGACCCACGTCTGGATGACCAGTCACTCTCTCACTGACCCTTGACCTGGGATTGGATGACCAGTCACTCTCTCACTGACCCTTGACCTGGGACTGGATGACCAGTCACTCTCCACTGACCTTTGACCCGGGACTGGATGGCCAGTCACTCTCTCATTGATCCTTGACCCTGGGTCTGGATGACCAGTCACTCTCCACTGACCCTTGACTCGGGACTGGATGACCAGTCACTCTCTCACTGACCCTTGACCCGGGACTGGATGACCAGTCACTCTCTCACTGACCCTTGACCCAGGTCTGGATGGCCAGTCGGTCTCTCACTGACCCTTGACCCGGGTCTGGATGCCCATTCACTCCCTCACTGACCCTTGACCCCGAGTCTGGATGGCCAGTCACTCTCTCACTGACCCTTGACTCGGGTCTGGATGGCCAGTCACTCTCTCACTGACCCTTGACCCCGGGTTTGGATGGCCAGTCACTCTCTCACTGACCCTTGACCCGGGACTGGATGACCAGTCACTCTCCACTGACCCTTGACTCGGGACTGGATGACCAGTCACTCTCTCACTGACCCTTGACCCGGGACTGGATGACCAGTCACTCTCTCACTGACCCTTGACCCACGTCTGGATGACCAGTCACTCTCTCACTGACCCTTGACCTGGGATTGGATGACCAGTCACTCTCTCACTGACCCTTGACCTGGGACTGGATGACCAGTCACTCTCCACTGACCCTTGACCCGGGACTGGATGGCCAGTCACTCTCTCATTGATCCTTGACCCTGGGTCTGGATGACCAGTCACTCTCTCGCTGACCCTTGACCCGGGACTGGATGACCAGTCGCTCCCTCATTGATCCTTGACACTGGGTCTGGATGACCAGTCACTCTCTCACTGACACTTGACCCCGAGTCTGGATGGCCAGACACTCTCACTGACCCTTGACCCGGGACTGGATGACCAGTCGCTCCCCCACTGGTCCTTGACCCCGGGTCTGGATGACCAGTCACTCTCTTACTGACCCTTGACCCGGGACTGGATGACCAGTCAATCTCTCACTGACCCTTGACCCGGGACTGGATGGCCAGTCGCTCCCTCATTGATCCTTGACCCCGGGACTGGATGGCCAGTCACTCTCTCACTGACCCTTGACTCGGGACTGGATGGCCAGTCACTCTCTCACTGACAATTGACCTGGGACTGGATGGCCAGTCACTCTCTCACTGACCCTTGACCCGGGACTGGATGGCCAGTCGCTCCCTCACTGACCCTTGACCCCTGGTCTGGATGACCAGTCACTCTCTCACTGACCCTTGACCCGGGACTGGATGACAAGTCACTCTCTCACTGACCCTTGACCCGGGTCTGGATGACCAGTCACTCTCTCTGACCCTTGACCCGGGACTGGATGACCAGTCACTCTCTCACTGACCCTTGACCGGGACTGGATGACCAGTCACTCTCTCACTGACCCTTGACCTGGTTCTGGATGACCAGTCACTCTCTCACTGACCCTTGACTCGGGACTGGATGACCAGTCACTCTCTCAATGACCCTTGACCCGGGACTGGATGAGCAGTCACCCTCTCACTGACCCTTGACCCGGGTCTGGATGACCAGTCACTCTCTCACTGACCCTTGACTCGGGACTGGATGACCAGTCACTCTCTCACTGACCCTTGACCCGGGACTGGATGGCCAGTCACTCTCTCATTGAACATTGACCCCGGGTCTGGATGACGAGTCCCTCTCTCACTGACCCTTGACCCAGGTCTGGATGGCCAGTCGGTCTCTCACTGACCCTTGACCCGGGTCTGGATGGCCAGTCGGTCTCTCACTGACCCTTGACCCAGGTCTGGATGGCCAGTCGGTCTCTCACTGACCCTTGACCCAGGTCTGGATGGCCAGTCGGTCTCTCACTGACCCTTGACCCGGGTCTGGATGCCCATTCACTCCCTCACTGACCCTTGACCCCGAGTCCGGATGGCCAGTCACTCTCTCACTGACCCTTGACTCGGGTCTGGATGGCCAGTCACTCTCTCACTGACCCTTGACCCCGGGTTTGGATGGCCAGTCACTCTCTCACTGACCCTTGACCCGGGACTGGATGACCAGTCACTCTCCACTGACCCTTGACTCGGGACTGGATGACCAGTCACTCTCTCACTGACCCTTGACCCGGGACTGGATGACCAGTCACTCTCTCACTGACCCTTGACCCACGTCTGGATGACCAGTCACTCTCTCACTGACCCTTGACCTGGGATTGGATGACCAGTCACTCTCTCACTGACCCTTGACCTGGGACTGGATGACCAGTCACTCTCCACTGACCTTTGACCCGGGACTGGATGACCAGTCGCTCCCCCACTGGTCCTTGACCCCGGGTCTGGATGACCAGTCACTCTCTTACTGACCCTTGACCCGGGACTGGATGACCAGTCAATCTCTCACTGACCCTTGACCCGGGACTGGATGGCCAGTCGCTCCCTCATTGATCCTTGACCCCGGGACTGGATGGCCAGTCACTCTCTCACTGACCCTTGACTCGGGACTGGATGGCCAGTCACTCTCTCACTGACAATTGACCTGGGACTGGATGGCCAGTCACTCTCTCACTGACCCTTGACCCGGGACTGGATGGCCAGTCGCTCCCTCATTGATTCTTGACCCCGGGACTGGATGGCCAGTCACTCTTTCACTGACCCTTGACCCGGGACTGTATGGCCAGGCACTCTCTCATTGACCCTTGACCCGGGACTGGATGACCAGTAACTCTCTCATTGATCCTTGACCCCGGGTCTGGATGACCAGTCACTCTCTCACTGACCCTTGACCCGGGTCTGGATGGCCAGTCACTCTCTCATTGAACATTGACCCCGGGTCTGGATGACTAGTCACTCCCTCACTGACCCTTGACCCCTGGTCTGGATGACCAGTCACTCTCTCAATGACCCTTGACCCGGGACTGGATGACCAGTCAATCTCTCACTGACCCTTGACCCGGGTCTGGATGACCAGTCACTCTCTCACTGACCCTTGACCCGGGACTGGATGACCAGTCACTCTCTCACTGACCCTTGATCGGGACTGGATGACCAGTCACTCTCTCACTGACCCTTGACCTGGGTCTGGATGACCAGTCACTCTCTCACTGACCCTTGACTCGGGACTGGATGACAAGTCACTCTCTCACTGACCCTTGACCCGGGTCTGGATGACCAGTCACTCTCTCACTGACCCTTGACTCGGGACTGGATGACCAGTCACTCTCTCACTGACCCTTGACCCGGGTCTGGATGACCAGTCACTCTCTCTCGGACCCTTGACCCTGGACTGGATGGCCAGTCAATCTCTCATTGAACCTTGACCCCGAGTCTGGATGGCCAGTCACTCTCTCACTGACCCTTGACCCAGGACTGGATGGCCAGTCACTCCCTCACTCATCCTTGACCCGGGTCTGGATGGCCAATCACTCCTTCACTGACCCTTGACTCGGGTCTGGACGGCCAGTCACTCACACTGACCCTTGACACCGGGTCTGGATAACCAGTCACTCTCTCACTGACCCTTGACCCAGGTCTGGATGGCCAGTCACTCTCTCACTGACCCTTGACCCCGGGTCTGGATGGCCAGTCACTCTCTCACTGACCTTTGAACCGGGTCTGGATGGCCAGTCACTCTCTCATTGTTCCTTGACCCCGGGTCTAGATGACCAGTCACTCTCTCACTGAAGCTTGACCCCGGGTCTGGATTGCCAGTCACTCTCTCACTGACCCTTGACTCAGGTCTGGATGGCCAGTCACTCTCTCACTGACCCTTGACCCCGGGTCTGGATGGCCAGTCACTCTCTCACTGACCCTTGACCCGGGACTGGACGGCCAGTCACTCTCTAATTGATCCTTGACCCCGGGTCTGAATGGCCAGTCACTCTCTCACTGACGCTTGACCCGGGATTGGATGACCGGTCACTCTCTCACTGACCCTTGACCCGCGTCTGGATGACCAGTCACTGTTTCACTGACCCTTGACCCGGGTTTGGATGACCAGTCACTCTCTCACTGACCCTTGACCCGGGACTGGATGACCAGTCACTCTCTCACTGACCCTTGACCTGGGACTGGACGACCAGTCACTCTCTCACTGACCCTTGACCTGGGTCTGGATGACCAGTCACTCTCCACTGACCCTTGACTCGGGACTGGATGACCAGTCACTCTCTCACTGACCCTTGACCCGGTACTGGATGACCAGTCACTCTCTCACTGACACTTGACCCGCGTCTGGATGACCAGTCACTCTCTCACTGACCCTTGACCCGGGATTGGATGACCAGTCACTCTCTCACTGAGCCTTGACCTGGGACTGGATGACCAGTCACTCTCCACTAACCCTTGACCCGGGACTGGATGGCCAGTCACTCTCACATTGATCCTTGACCCTGGGTCTGGATGACCAGTCACTCTCTCGCTGACCATTGACCCAGGACTGGATGAGCAGTCACTCTCTCACTTACCCTTGACCTGGGACTGGATGACCAGTCACTCTCTCACTGACCCTTGACCCCGGGTCTGGATGGGTAGTCACTCTCTCACTGACCCTTGACCCGGGACTGGATGACCATTCACTCTCTCATTGACCCTTGACCCGGGACTGGATGGCCAGTCACTCTCTCATTGATCCTTGACCCCGGGTCTGGATGACCAGTCACTCTCTCATTGATCCTTGACCCCGGGTCTGGATGGCCAGTCACTCTCTCACAGACCCTTGACCCCGGGTCTGGATGACCAGTCACTCTCTCACTGACCCTTGACCCGGTACTGGATGACCAGTCACTCTCTCACTGACCCTTGACCCAGGACTGGATGACCAGTCACTCTCTTCCTGACCCTTGATCCGGGTCTGGGTGACCAGTCACTCTCTCACTGACCATTGACCCCGGGTCTGGATGGGTAGTCACTCTCTCACTGACCCTTGACCCGGGACTGGATGATCATTCACTCTCTCATTGACCCGGGACTGGATGGCCAGTCACTCTCTCATTGATCCTTGACCCCGGGTCTGGATGACCAGTCACTCTCTCATTGATCCTTGACCCCGGGTCTGGATGGCCAGTCGCTCCCCCACTGGTCCTTGACCCCGGGTCTGGATGACCAGTCACTCTCTTCCTGAACCTTGACCCGGGACTGGATGACCAGTCACTCTCTCACTGACCCTTGACACGGGACTGGATGACCAGTCACTGTCCACTGACCCTTGACACGGGACTGGATGACCAGTCGGTCTCTCAATGACACTTGACCTGGGACTGGATGGCCAGTCACTCTCTCACTTACCCTTGACCCGGGACTGGATGGCCAGTCGCTCCCTCATTGATCCTTGACCCCAGGACTGGATGGCCAGTCACTCTCTCACTGACCCTTGACCCGGGACTGGATGGCCAGTCACTCTCTCATTGACCCTTGACCCGGGACTGGATGACCAGTCACTCTCTCATTGATCCTTGACCCCGTGTCTGGATGACCAGTCACTCTCTCACTGACCCTTGACCCGGGTCTGGATGACCAGTCACTCTCTCACTGACCCTTGACCCGCGTCTCAATGGCCAGTCACTCTCTCATTGAACATTGACCCCGGGTCTGGATGACCTGACACTCCCTCACTGACCCTTGACCCGGGTCTGGATGGCCAGTCACTCTCTCATTGAACATTGACCCCGGGTCTGGATGACTAGTCACTCCCTCACTGACCCTTGACCCCTGGTCTGGATGACCAGTCACTCTCTCAATGACCCTTGACCCGGGACTGGATGACCAGTCAATCTCTCACTGACCCTTGACCCGGGTCTGGATGACCAGTCACTCTCTCACTGACCCTTGACCCGGGACTGGATGACCAGTCACTCTCTCACTGACCCTTGATCGGGACTGGATGACCAGTCACTCTCTCACTGACCCTTGACCTGGGTCTGGATGACCAGTCACTCTCTCACTGACCCTTGACTCGGGACTGGATGACAAGTCACTCTCTCACTGACCCTTGACCCGGGTCTGGATGACCAGTCACTCTCTCACTGACCCTTGACTCGGGACTGGATGACCAGTCACTCTCTCACTGACCCTTGACCCGGGTCTGGATGACCAGTCACTCTCTCTCGGACCCTTGACCCTGGACTGGATGGCCAGTCAATCTCTCATTGAACCTTGACCCCGAGTCTGGATGGCCAGTCACTCTCTCACTGACCCTTGACCCAGGACTGGATGGCCAGTCACTCCCTCACTCATCCTTGACCCGGGTCTGGATGGCCAATCACTCCTTCACTGACCCTTGACTCGGGTCTGGACGGCCAGTCACTCACACTGACCCTTGACACCGGGTCTGGATAACCAGTCACTCTCTCACTGACCCTTGACCCAGGTCTGGATGGCCAGTCACTCTCTCACTGACCCTTGACCCCGGGTCTGGATGGCCAGTCACTCTCTCACTGACCTTTGAACCGGGTCTGGATGGCCAGTCACTCTCTCATTGTTCCTTGACCCCGGGTCTAGATGACCAGTCACTCTCTCACTGAAGCTTGACCCCGGGTCTGGATTGCCAGTCACTCTCTCACTGACCCTTGACTCAGGTCTGGATGGCCAGTCACTCTCTCACTGACCCTTGACCCCGGGTCTGGATGGCCAGTCACTCTCTCACTGACCCTTGACCCGGGACTGGACGGCCAGTCACTCTCTAATTGATCCTTGACCCCGGGTCTGAATGGCCAGTCACTCTCTCACTGACGCTTGACCCGGGATTGGATGACCGGTCACTCTCTCACTGACCCTTGACCCGCGTCTGGATGACCAGTCACTGT
Organism: Scyliorhinus torazame; assembly: GCF_047496885.1. Taxonomy (NCBI): domain Eukaryota; kingdom Metazoa; phylum Chordata; class Chondrichthyes; order Carcharhiniformes; family Scyliorhinidae; genus Scyliorhinus; species Scyliorhinus torazame. The sequence goes on along the minus strand of NC_092725.1, from coordinate 4,403,657 downwards.
TTCACTGACCCTTGACCCGGGTTTGGATGACCAGTCACTCTCTCACTGACCCTTGACCCGGGACTGGATGACCAGTCACTCTCTCACTGACCCTTGACCTGGGACTGGACGACCAGTCACTCTCTCACTGACCCTTGACCTGGGTCTGGATGACCAGTCACTCTCCACTGACCCTTGACTCGGGACTGGATGACCAGTCACTCTCTCACTGACCCTTGACCCGGTACTGGATGACCAGTCACTCTCTCACTGACACTTGACCCGCGTCTGGATGACCAGTCACTCTCTCACTGACCCTTGACCCGGGATTGGATGACCAGTCACTCTCTCACTGAGCCTTGACCTGGGACTGGATGACCAGTCACTCTCCACTAACCCTTGACCCGGGACTGGATGGCCAGTCACTCTCACATTGATCCTTGACCCTGGGTCTGGATGACCAGTCACTCTCTCGCTGACCATTGACCCAGGACTGGATGAGCAGTCACTCTCTCACTTACCCTTGACCTGGGACTGGATGACCAGTCACTCTCTCACTGACCCTTGACCCCGGGTCTGGATGGGTAGTCACTCTCTCACTGACCCTTGACCCGGGACTGGATGACCATTCACTCTCTCATTGACCCTTGACCCGGGACTGGATGGCCAGTCACTCTCTCATTGATCCTTGACCCCGGGTCTGGATGACCAGTCACTCTCTCATTGATCCTTGACCCCGGGTCTGGATGGCCAGTCACTCTCTCACAGACCCTTGACCCCGGGTCTGGATGACCAGTCACTCTCTCACTGACCCTTGACCCGGTACTGGATGACCAGTCACTCTCTCACTGACCCTTGACCCAGGACTGGATGACCAGTCACTCTCTTCCTGACCCTTGATCCGGGTCTGGGTGACCAGTCACTCTCTCACTGACCATTGACCCCGGGTCTGGATGGGTAGTCACTCTCTCACTGACCCTTGACCCGGGACTGGATGATCATTCACTCTCTCATTGACCCGGGACTGGATGGCCAGTCACTCTCTCATTGATCCTTGACCCCGGGTCTGGATGACCAGTCACTCTCTCATTGATCCTTGACCCCGGGTCTGGATGGCCAGTCGCTCCCCCACTGGTCCTTGACCCCGGGTCTGGATGACCAGTCACTCTCTTCCTGAACCTTGACCCGGGACTGGATGACCAGTCACTCTCTCACTGACCCTTGACACGGGACTGGATGACCAGTCACTGTCCACTGACCCTTGACACGGGACTGGATGACCAGTCGGTCTCTCAATGACACTTGACCTGGGACTGGATGGCCAGTCACTCTCTCACTTACCCTTGACCCGGGACTGGATGGCCAGTCGCTCCCTCATTGATCCTTGACCCCAGGACTGGATGGCCAGTCACTCTCTCACTGACCCTTGACCCGGGACTGGATGGCCAGTCACTCTCTCATTGACCCTTGACCCGGGACTGGATGACCAGTCACTCTCTCATTGATCCTTGACCCCGTGTCTGGATGACCAGTCACTCTCTCACTGACCCTTGACCCGGGTCTGGATGACCAGTCACTCTCTCACTGACCCTTGACCCGCGTCTCAATGGCCAGTCACTCTCTCATTGAACATTGACCCCGGGTCTGGATGACCTGACACTCCCTCACTGACCCTTGACCCCTGGTCTGGATGACCAGTCACTCTCTCACTGACCCTTGACCCGGGACTGGATGACAAGTCACTCTCTCACTGACCCTTGACCCGGGTCTGGATGACCAGTCACTCTCTCTGACCCTTGACCCGGGACTGGATGACCAGTCACTCTCTCACTGACCCTTGACCGGGACTGGATGACCAGTCACTCTCTCACTGACCCTTGACCTGGGTCTGGATGACCAGTCACTCTCTCACTGACCCTTGACTCGGGACTGGATGACCAGTCACTCTCTCACTGACCCTTGACCCGGGACTGGATGAGCAGTCACCCTCTCACTGACCCTTGACCCGGGTCTGGATGACCAGTCACTCTCTCACTGACCCTTGACTCGGGACTGGATGACCAGTCACTCTCTCACTGACACTTGACCCGGGTCTGGATGACCAGTCACTCTCTCACTGACCCTTGACCCGGGACTGGATGGCCAGTCACTCTCTCATTGAACATTGACCCCGGGTCTGGATGACCAGTCACTCTCTCACTGACCCTTGACCCAGGTCTGGATGGCCAGTCGGTCTCTCACTGACCCTTGACCCGGGTCTGGATGCCCATTCACTCCCTCACTGACCCTTGACCCCGAGTCTGGATGGCCAGTCACTCTCTCACTGACCCTTGACTCGGGTCTGGATGGCCAGTCACTCTCTCACTGACCCTTGACCCCGGGTTTGGATGGCCAGTCACTCTCTCACTGACCCTTGACCCGGAACTGGATGACCAGTCACTCTCCACTGACCCTTGACTCGGGACTGGATGACCAGTCACTCTCTCACTGACCCTTGACCCGGGACTGGATGACCAGTCACTCTCTCACTGACCCTTGACCCACGTCTGGATGACCAGCCACTCTCTCACTGACCCTTGACCTGGGATTGGATGACCAGTCACTCTCTCACTGACCCTTGACCTGGGACTGGATGACCAGTCACTCTCCACTGACCCTTGACCCGGGACTGGATGGCCAGTCACTCTCTCATTGATCCTTGACCCTGGGTCTGGATGACCAATCACTCTCTCGCTGACCCTTGACCCGGGACTGGATGACCAGTCGCTCCCTCATTGATCCTTGACACTGGGTCTGGATGACCAGTCACTCTCTCACTGACACTTGACCCCGAGTCTGGATTGCCAGACACTCTCACTGACCCTTGACCCGGGACTGGATGACCAGTCGCTCCCCCACTGGTCCTTGACCCCGGGTCTGGATGACCAGTCACTCTCTTACTGACCCTTGACCCGGGACTGGATGACCAGTCAATCTCTCACTGACCCTTGACCCGGGACTGGATGGCCAGTCGCTCCCTCATTGATCCTTGACCCCGGGACTGGATGGCCAGTCACTCTCTCACTGACCCTTGACTCGGGACTGGATGGCCAGTCACTCTCTCACTGACAATTGACCTGGGACTGGATGGCCAGTCACTCTCTCACTGACCCTTGACCCGGGACTGGATGGCCAGTCGCTCCCTCATTGATCCTTGACCCCGGGACTGGATGGCCAGTCACTCTTTCACTGACCCTTGACCCGGGACTGTATGGCCAGGCACTCTCTCATTGACCCTTGACCCGGGACTGGATGACCAGTAACTCTCTCATTGATCCTTGACCCCGGGTCTGGATGACCAGTCACTCTCTCACTGACCCTTGACCCGGGTCTGGATGGCCAGTCACTCTCTCATTGAACATTGACCCCGGGTCTGGATGACTAGTCACTCCCTCACTGACCCTTGACCCGGGTCTGGATGACCAGTCACTCTCTCACTGACCCTTGACCCGGGACTGGATGACCAGTCACTCTCTCACTGACCCTTGATCGGCACTGGATGACCAGTCACTCTCTCACTGACCCTTGAACTGGGTCTGGATGACCAGTCACTCTCTCACTGACCCTTGACTCGGGTCTGGATGACAAGTCACTCTCTCACTGACCCTTGACCCGGGTCTGGATGACCAGTCACTCTCTCACTGACCCTTGACTCGGGACTGGATGACCAGTCACTCTCTCACTGACCCTTGACCCGGGTCTCGATGACCAGTCACTCTCTCACTGACCCTTGACCCAGGACTGGATGGCCAGTCACTCCCTCACTCATCCTTGACCCGGGTCTGGATGGCCAATCACTCCTTCACTGACCCTTGACTCGGGTCTGGACGGCCAGTCACTCACACTGACCCTTGACACCGGGTCTGGATAACCAGTCACTCTCTCACTGACCCTTGACCCAGGTCTGGATGGCCAGTCACTCTCTCACTGACCCTTGACCCCGGGTCTGGATGGCCAGTCACTCTCTCACTGACCTTTGAACCGGGTCTGGATGGCCAGTCACTCTCTCATTGTTCCTTGACCCCGGGTCTAGATGACCAGTCACTCTCTCACTGAAGCTTGACCCCGGGTCTGGATTGCCAGTCACTCTCTCACTGACCCTTGACTCAGGTCTGGATGGCCAGTCACTCTCTCACTGACCCTTGACCCCGGGTCTGGATGGCCAGTCACTCTCTCACTGACCCTTGACCCGGGACTGGACGGCCAGTCACTCTCTAATTGATCCTTGACCCCGGGTCTGAATGGCCAGTCACTCTCTCACTGACGCTTGACCCGGGATTGGATGACCGGTCACTCTCTCACTGACCCTTGACCCGCGTCTGGATGACCAGTCACTGTTTCACTGACCCTTGACCCGGGTTTGGATGACCAGTCACTCTCTCACTGACCCTTGACCCGGGACTGGATGACCAGTCACTCTCTCACTGACCCTTGACCTGGGACTGGACGACCAGTCACTCTCTCACTGACCCTTGACCTGGGTCTGGATGACCAGTCACTCTCCACTGACCCTTGACTCGGGACTGGATGACCAGTCACTCTCTCACTGACCCTTGACCCGGTACTGGATGACCAGTCACTCTCTCACTGACACTTGACCCGCGTCTGGATGACCAGTCACTCTCTCACTGACCCTTGACCCGGGATTGGATGACCAGTCACTCTCTCACTGAGCCTTGACCTGGGACTGGATGACCAGTCACTCTCCACTAACCCTTGACCCGGGACTGGATGGCCAGTCACTCTCACATTGATCCTTGACCCTGGGTCTGGATGACCAGTCACTCTATCGCTGACCATTGACCCAGGACTGGATGAGCAGTCACTCTCTCACTTACCCTTGACCTGGGACTGGATGACCAGTCACTCTCTCACTGACCCTTGACCCCGGGTCTGGATGGGTAGTCACTCTCTCACTGACCCTTGACCCGGGACTGGATGACCATTCACTCTCTCATTGACCCTTGACCCGGGACTGGATGGCCAGTCACTCTCTCATTGATCCTTGACCCCGGGTCTGGATGACCAGTCACTCTCTCATTGATCCTTGACCCCGGGTCTGGATGGCCAGTCACTCTCTCACAGACCCTTGACCCCGGGTCTGGATGACCAGTCACTCTCTCACTGACCCTTGACCCGGTACTGGATGACCAGTCACTCTCTCACTGACCCTTGACCCAGGACTGGATGACCAGTCACTCTCTTCCTGACCCTTGATCCGGGTCTGGGTGACCAGTCACTCTCTCACTGACCATTGACCCCGGGTCTGGATGGGTAGTCACTCTCTCACTGACCCTTGACCCGGGACTGGATGATCATTCACTCTCTCATTGACCCGGGACTGGATGGCCAGTCACTCTCTCATTGATCCTTGACCCCGGGTCTGGATGACCAGTCACTCTCTCATTGATCCTTGACCCCGGGTCTGGATGGCCAGTCGCTCCCCCACTGGTCCTTGACCCCGGGTCTGGATGACCAGTCACTCTCTTCCTGAACCTTGACCCGGGACTGGATGACCAGTCACTCTCTCACTGACCCTTGACACGGGACTGGATGACCAGTCACTGTCCACTGACCCTTGACACGGGACTGGATGACCAGTCGGTCTCTCAATGACACTTGACCTGGGACTGGATGGCCAGTCACTCTCTCACTTACCCTTGACCCGGGACTGGATGGCCAGTCGCTCCCTCATTGATCCTTGACCCCAGGACTGGATGGCCAGTCACTCTCTCACTGACCCTTGACCCGGGACTGGATGGCCAGTCACTCTCTCATTGACCCTTGACCCGGGACTGGATGACCAGTCACTCTCTCATTGATCCTTGACCCCGTGTCTGGATGACCAGTCACTCTCTCACTGACCCTTGACCCGGGTCTGGATGACCAGTCACTCTCTCACTGACCCTTGACCCGCGTCTCAATGGCCAGTCACTCTCTCATTGAACATTGACCCCGGGTCTGGATGACCTGACACTCCCTCACTGACCCTTGACCCCTGGTCTGGATGACCAGTCACTCTCTCACTGACCCTTGACCCGGGACTGGATGACAAGTCACTCTCTCACTGACCCTTGACCCGGGTCTGGATGACCAGTCACTCTCTCTGACCCTTGACCCGGGACTGGATGACCAGTCACTCTCTCACTGACCCTTGACCGGGACTGGATGACCAGTCACTCTCTCACTGACCCTTGACCTGGGTCTGGATGACCAGTCACTCTCTCACTGACCCTTGACTCGGGACTGGATGACCAGTCACTCTCTCACTGACCCTTGACCCGGGACTGGATGAGCAGTCACCCTCTCACTGACCCTTGACCCGGGTCTGGATGACCAGTCACTCTCTCACTGACCCTTGACTCGGGACTGGATGACCAGTCACTCTCTCACTGACACTTGACCCGGGTCTGGATGACCAGTCACTCTCTCACTGACCCTTGACCCGGGACTGGATGGCCAGTCACTCTCTCATTGAACATTGACCCCGGGTCTGGATGACCAGTCACTCTCTCACTGACCCTTGACCCAGGTCTGGATGGCCAGTCGGTCTCTCACTGACCCTTGACCCGGGTCTGGATGCCCATTCACTCCCTCACTGACCCTTGACCCCGAGTCTGGATGGCCAGTCACTCTCTCACTGACCCTTGACTCGGGTCTGGATGGCCAGTCACTCTCTCACTGACCCTTGACCCCGGGTTTGGATGGCCAGTCACTCTCTCACTGACCCTTGACCCGGAACTGGATGACCAGTCACTCTCCACTGACCCTTGACTCGGGACTGGATGACCAGTCACTCTCTCACTGACCCTTGACCCGGGACTGGATGACCAGTCACTCTCTCACTGACCCTTGACCCACGTCTGGATGACCAGCCACTCTCTCACTGACCCTTGACCTGGGATTGGATGACCAGTCACTCTCTCACTGACCCTTGACCTGGGACTGGATGACCAGTCACTCTCCACTGACCCTTGACCCGGGACTGGATGGCCAGTCACTCTCTCATTGATCCTTGACCCTGGGTCTGGATGACCAATCACTCTCTCGCTGACCCTTGACCCGGGACTGGATGACCAGTCGCTCCCTCATTGATCCTTGACACTGGGTCTGGATGACCAGTCACTCTCTCACTGACACTTGACCCCGAGTCTGGATTGCCAGACACTCTCACTGACCCTTGACCCGGGACTGGATGACCAGTCGCTCCCCCACTGGTCCTTGACCCCGGGTCTGGATGACCAGTCACTCTCTTACTGACCCTTGACCCGGGACTGGATGACCAGTCAATCTCTCACTGACCCTTGACCCGGGACTGGATGGCCAGTCGCTCCCTCATTGATCCTTGACCCCGGGACTGGATGGCCAGTCACTCTCTCACTGACCCTTGACTCGGGACTGGATGGCCAGTCACTCTCTCACTGACAATTGACCTGGGACTGGATGGCCAGTCACTCTCTCACTGACCCTTGACCCGGGACTGGATGGCCAGTCGCTCCCTCATTGATCCTTGACCCCGGGACTGGATGGCCAGTCACTCTTTCACTGACCCTTGACCCGGGACTGTATGGCCAGGCACTCTCTCATTGACCCTTGACCCGGGACTGGATGACCAGTAACTCTCTCATTGATCCTTGACCCCGGGTCTGGATGACCAGTCACTCTCTCACTGACCCTTGACCCGGGTCTGGATGGCCAGTCACTCTCTCATTGAACATTGACCCCGGGTCTGGATGACTAGTCACTCCCTCACTGACCCTTGACCCGGGTCTGGATGACCAGTCACTCTCTCACTGACCCTTGACCCGGGACTGGATGACCAGTCACTCTCTCACTGACCCTTGATCGGCACTGGATGACCAGTCACTCTCTCACTGACCCTTGAACTGGGTCTGGATGACCAGTCACTCTCTCACTGACCCTTGACTCGGGTCTGGATGACAAGTCACTCTCTCACTGACCCTTGACCCGGGTCTGGATGACCAGTCACTCTCTCACTGACCCTTGACTCGGGACTGGATGACCAGTCACTCTCTCACTGACCCTTGACCCGGGTCTCGATGACCAGTCACTCTCTCTCTGACCCTTGACCCTGGACTGGATGGCCAGTCAATCTCTCATTGAACCTTGACCCCGAGTCTGGATGGCCAGTCACTCTCTCACTGACCCTTGACCCAGGACTGGATGGCCAGTCACTCCCTCACTGACCCTTGACCCGGGTCTGGATGGCCAATCACTCCTTCACTGACCCTTGACTCGGGTCTGGACGGCCAGTCACTCACACTGACCCTTGACCCCGGGTCTGGATAACCAGTCACTCTCTCACTGACCCTTGACCCAGGTCTGGATGGCCAGTCACTCTCTCACTGACCCTTGACCCCGGGTCTGGATGGCCAGTCACTCTCTCACTGACCTTTGACCCGGGTCTGGATGGCCAGTCACTCTCTCATTGTTCCTTGACCCCGGGTCTAGATGTCCAGTCACTCTCTCACTGAAGCTTGACCCCGGATCTGGATTGCCAGTCACTCTCTCACTGACCCTTGACTCAGGTCTGGATGGCCAGTCACTCTATCACTGACCCTTGACCCCGGGTCTGGATGGCCAGTCACTCTCTCACTGACCCTTGACCCGGGACTGGACGGCCAGTCACTCTCTAATTGATCCTTGACCCCGGGTCTAAATGGCCAGTCACTCTCTCACTGACGCTTGACCCGGGATTGGATGACCAGTCACTCTCTCACTGACACTTGACCCGCGTCTGGATGACCAGTCACTGTCTCACTGACCCTTGACCCGGGTTTGGATGACCAGTCACTCTCTCACTGACCCTTGACCCGGGACTGGATGACCAGTCACTCTCTCACTGACCCTTGACATGGGACTGGACGACCAGTCACTCTCTCACTGACCCTTGACCTGGGTCTGGATGACCAGTCACTCTCCACTGACCCTTGACTCGGGACTGGATGACCAGTCACTCTCTCACTGACCCTTGACCCGGTACTGGATGACCAGTCACTCTTTCACTGACCCTTGACCCGCGTCTGGATGACCAGTCACTCTCTCACTGACCCTTGACCCGGTACTGGATGGCCAGTCACTCTCTCACTGACACTTGACCCGCGTCTGGATGACCAGTCACTCTCTCACTGACCCTTGACCCGGGATTGGATGACCAGTCACTCTCTCACTGAGCCTTGACCTGGGACTGGATGACCAGTCACTCTCCACTAACCCTTGACCCGGGACTGGATGGCCAGTCACTCTCTCATTGATCCTTGACCCGGGACTGGATGACCAGTCACTCTCTCGCTGACCATTGACCCAGGACTGGATGACCAGTCACTCTCTCATTGATCCTTGACCCTGGGTCTGGATGACCAGTCACTCTCTCGCTGACCATTGACCCAGGACTGGATGACGAGTCACTCTCTCACTTACCCTTGACCTGGGACTGGATGACCAGTCACTCTCTCACTGACCCTTGACCCCGGGTCTGGATGGGTAGTCACTCTCTCACTGACCCTTGACCAGGGTCTGGATGACCATTCACTCTCTCATTGACCCTTGACCCGGGACTGGATGGCCAGTCACTCTCTCATTGATCCTTGACCCCGGGTCTGGATGACCAGTCACTCTCTCATTGGTCCTTGACCCCGGGTCTGGATGGCCAGTCACTCTCTCACTGACCCTTGACCCCGGGTCTGGATGACCAGTCACTCTCTCACTGACCCTTGACCCGGTACTGGATGACCAGTCACTCTCTCACTGACCCTTGACCCAGGACTGGATGACCAGTCACTCTCTTACTGACCCTTGATCCGGGTCTGAATGGCCAGTCACTCTCTCACTGACCCTTGACCCGGGTCTGGATGACCAGTCACTCTCTCAATGAAACTTGACCCCGAGTCTGGATGGCCAGTCACTCTCTCACTGACCCTTGACCCCGGGTCTGGATGACCAGTCACTCTCTCACTGACCCTTGACCCGGGACTGGATGACCAGTCACTCTCTCACTGACCCTTGACCCGCGACTGGATGACCATTCACTCTCTCACTGACCCTTGACCCCGGGTCTGGATGACCAGTCACTCTCTCATTGATCCTTGACCCCAGGTCTGGATGGCCAGTCACTCTCTCACTGACCCTTGACCCGGGACTGGATTGCCAGTCACTCCCTCACTGACCCTTGACCGGGCCTGGATGACCAGTCACTCTCTCACTGACCCTTGACCCGTGACTGGATGACCAGTCACTCTTTCACTGACCCTTGACTAGGGACTGGATTGCCAGTCACTCCGTCACTGACCCTTGACCGGGACTAGATGACCAGTCACTCTCTCACTGGCCCTTGATCCGGGACTGGATGACCAGTCACTCTCTCACTGACCCTTGACCCGGGACTGGATGACCATTCACTCTCTCACTGACCCTTGACCCGGGACTGGATGGCCAGTCGCTCTCTCACTGACCCTTGACCCCGGGTCTGGATGACCAGTCACTCTCTCTGACCCTTGACCCGGGACTGGATTGCCAGTCACTCCCTCACTGACCCTTGACCGGGACTGGATGACCAGTCACTCTCTCACTGACCCTTGACCCGTGACTGGATGACCAGTCACTCTTTCACTGACCCTTTACCCGGGACTGGATTGCCAGTCACTCCGTCACTGACCCTTGACCGGGACTGGATGACCAGTCACTCTCTCACTGACCCTTGACCCGGGACTGGATGACCAGTCACTCTCTCACTGACCCTTGACCCGGGACTGGATGACCATTCACTCTCTCACTGACCCTTGACCCGGGACTGGATGGCCAGTCACTCTCTCACTGACCCTTGACCCCGGGTCTGGATGACCAGTCACTCTCTCACTGACCATTGACCCGGGACTGGATGGCCAGTTACTCTCTCATTGATCCTTGACCCCGGGTCTGGATGACCAGTCACTCTCTCATTGGTCCTTGACCCAGGGTCTGGATGACCAGTCACTCTCTCATTGATCCTTTACCCCGGGTCTGGATGGCCAGTCACTCTCTCACTGACCCGTGACCCAGGGTCTGGATGGCCAGTCACTCTCTCACTGACCCTTGACCCGGGACTGGATGACCATTCACTCTCTCACTGACCCTTGACCCGGAACTGGATGGCCAGTCACTCTCTCATTGATCCTTGACCCCGGGTCTGGATGACCACTCACTCTCTCATTGATCCTTGACCCCGGGTCTGGATGACCAGTCACTCTCTCACTGACCCTTGACCCGGGTCTGGATGACCAGTCACTCTCTCACTGAGCCTTGACCCAGGACTGGATGACCAGTCACTCTCTCACTGACCCTTGACCCGGTACTGGATGACCAGTCACTCTCTCACTGACCCTTGAGTCGGGACTGGATGACCAGTCACTCTCTCACTGACCCTTGACCTGGGTCTGGATGACCAGTCACTCTCCACTGACCCTTGACTCGCGACTGGATGACCAGTCACTCTCTCACTGACCCTTGACCCGGGACTGGATGACCAGTCACTCTCTCACTGACCCTTGACCCGGGACTGGATGGCCAGTCACTCTCTCATTGAACTTTGACCCCGGATCTGGATGCCCAGTCACTCTCTCACTGACCCTTGACCCGGGTCTGGATGGCCAGTCGATCACTCACTGACCCTTGACTCGGGTCTAGATGCCCAGTCACTCCCTCACTGACCCTTGACCCCGAGTCTGGATGGCCAGTCACTCTCTCACTGACCCTTGACTCGGGTCTGGATGGCCAGTCACTCTCTCACTGACCCTTGACCCCGGGTTTGGATGGCCAGTCACTCTCTCACTCACCCTTGACCCGGGACTGGATTGCCAGTCACTCCCTCACTGACCCTTGACCGGGACTGGATGACCAGTCACTCTCTCACTGACCCTTGACCCGTGACTGGATGACCAGTCACTCTTTCACTGACCCTTGACCCGGGACTGGATTGCCAGTCACTCCGTCACTGACCCTTGACCGGGACTGGATGACCAGTCACTCTCTCACTGACCCTTGACCCGGGACTGGATGACCAGTCACTCTCTCACTGACCCTTGACCCGGGACTGGATGACCATTCACTCTCTCACTGACCCTTGACCCGGGACTGGATGGCCAGTCACTCTCTCACTGACCCTTGACCCCGGGTCTGGATGACCAGTCACTCTCTCACTGACCATTGACCCGGGACTGGATGGCCAGTTACTCTCTCATTGATCCTTGACCCCGGGTCTGGATGACCAGTCACTCTCTCATTGGTCCTTGACCCAGGGTCTGGATGACCAGTCACTCTCTCATTGATCCTTTACCCCGGGTCTGGATGGCCAGTCACTCTCTCACTGACCCGTGACCCAGGGTCTGGATGGCCAGTCACTCTCTCACTGACCCTTGACCCGGGACTGGATGACCATTCACTCTCTCACTGACCCTTGACCCGGAACTGGATGGCCAGTCACTCTCTCATTGATCCTTGACCCCGGGTCTGGATGACCAGTCACTCTCTCATTGATCCTTGACCCCGGGTCTGGATGACCAGTCACTCTCTCACTGACCCTTGACCCGGGTCTGGATGACCAGTCACTCTCTCACTGAGCCTTGACCCAGGACTGGATGACCAGTCACTCTCTCACTGACCCTTGACCCGGTACTGGATGACCAGTCACTCTCTCACTGACCCTGGAGTCGGGACTGGATGACCAGTCACTCTCTCACTGACCCTTGACCTGGGTCTGGATGACCAGTCACTCTCCACTGACCCTTGACTCGCGACTGGATGACCAGTCACTCTCTCACTGACCCTTGACCCGGGACTGGATGACCAGTCACTCTCTCACTGACCCTTGACCCGGGACTGGATGGCCAGTCACTCTCTCATTGAACTTTGACCCCGGATCTGGATGCCCAGTCACTCTCTCACTGACCCTTGACCCGGGTCTGGATGGCCAGTCGGTCACTCACTGACCCTTGACTCGGGTCTGGATGCCCAGTCACTCCCTCACTGACCCTTGACCCCGAGTCTGGATGGCCAGTCACTCTCTCACTGACCCTTGACTCGGGTCTGGATGGCCAGTCACTCTCTCACTGACCCTTGACCCCGGGTTTGGATGGCCAGTCACTCTCTCACTCACCCTTGACCCGGGACTGGATGACCAGTCACTCTCCACTGACCCTTGACTCGGGACTGGATGACCAGTCACTCTCTCACTGACCCTTGACCCGGGACTGGATGACCAGTCACTCTCTCACTGTCCCTTGACCTGGGACTGGATGACCAGTCATTCTCCACTGACCCTTGACCCGGGACTGGATGGCCAGTCACTATCTCATTGATCCTTGACCCTGGGTCTGGATGACCAGTCACTCTCTCGCTGACTTTTGACCCGGGACTGGATGACCAGTCGCTCCCTCATTGATCCTTGACACTGGGTCTGGATGACCAGTCTCTCTCTCACTGACCCTTGACCCCGGGTCTGGATGGCCAGCCACTCTCACTGACCCTTGACCCTGGACTGGATGACCAGCCGCTCCCCCACTGGTCCTTGACCCCGGGTCTGGATGACCAGTCACTCTCTCATTGATCCTTGAGCCCGGGTCTGGATGGCCAGTCACTCTCTCACTGACCCTTGACCCGGGACTGGATTGCCAGTCACTCCCTCACTGACCCTTGACCGGGACTGGATGACCAGTCACTCTCTCACTGACCCTTGACCCGTGACTGGATGACCAGTCACTCTTTCACTGACCCTTGACCCGGACTGGATTGCCAGTCACTCCGTCACTGACCCTTGACCGGGACTGGATGACCAGTCACTCTCTCACTGACCCTTGACCCGGGACTGGATGACCATTCACTCTCTCACTGACCCTTGACCCGGGACTGGATGGCCAGTCACTCTCTCACTGACCCTTGACCCCGGGTCTGGATGACCAGTCACTCTCTCACTGACCATTGACCCGGGACTGGATGGCCAGTCACTCTCTCATTGATTCTTGACCCCGGGTCTGGATGACCAGTCACTCTCTCATTGATCCTTGACCCAGGGTCTGGATTGCCAGTCACTCTCTCATTGATCCTTGACCCCGGGTCTGGATGGCCAGTCACTCTCTCATTGATCCTTTTCCCCGGGTCTGGATAGCCAGTCACTCTCTCACTGACCCTTGACCCCGGGTCTGGATGGCCAGTCACTCTCTCACTGACCCTTGACCCGGGACTGGATGACGATTCACTCTCTCATTGATCCTTGACCCAGGGTCTGGATGACCAGTCACTCTCTCATTGATCCTTGACCCGGGTCTGGATGGCCAGTCACTCTCTCATTGATCCTTTACCCCGGGTCTGGATGGCCAGTCACTCTCTCACTGACCCTTGACCCCGGGTCTGGATGGCCAGTCACTCTCTCACTGACCCTTGACACCGGGTCTGGATGACCAGTCACTCTCTCATTGATCCTTGACCCCGGGTCTGGATGGCCAGTCACTCTCTCACTGACCCTTGACCCGGGACTGGATGGCCAGTCACTCTCTCACTGACCCTTGACCCGGGTCTGGATGGCCAGTCACTCTCTCACTGATCCTTGACCCAGGATTGGATGACCAGTCACTCTCTGATTGATCCTTGACCCTGGGTCTGGATGGCCAGTCACTCTCTCACTGACCCTTGACCCGGGTCTGGATGGCCAGTCACTCTCTCACTGATCCTTGACCCAGGACTGGATGACCAGTCACTCTCTGATTGATCCTTGACCCTGGGTCTGGATGGCCAGTCACTCTCTCACTGACCCTTGACTCGGGTCTGGATGGCCAGTCACTCTCTCACTGACCCTTGACCCAGGACTGGATGACCAGTCACTCTCTCATTGATCCTTGACCCCGGGTCTAGATGACCAGTCACTCTCTCACTGACCCTTGACCCGGTACTGGATGACCAGTCACTCTCTCACTGACCCTTGATCTGGGTCTGAATGGCCAGTCACTCTCTCACTGACCCTTGACCCGGGTCTGGATGACCAGTCACTCTCTCACTGAAACTTGACCCCGAGTCTGGATGGCCAGTCACTCTCTCACTGACCCTTGACCCCGGGTCTGGATGACCAGTCACTCTCTCACTGACCCTTGACCCGGGACTGGATGGCCAGTCACTCCCTCACTGACCCTTGACCCGGGTCTGGATGGCCAGTCACTCTCTCACTGACCCTTCACCCGGGACTGGATGACCAGTCACTCTCTCACTGATGCTTGACCCGGGACTGGATGACTATTCACTCTCTCACTGACCCTTGACCCCGAGTCTGGATGACCAGTCACTCTCTCATTGATCCTTGACCCTGGGACTGGATGGCCAGTCACTCTCACTGACCCTTGACCCAGGACTGGATGACCTGTCACTCTCTCATTGATCCTTGACCCCGGGTCTGGATGACCAGTCACTCTCTCACTGACCCTTGACCCGGGACTGGATGACCAGTCACTCTCTCACTGACCCTTGACCCGGGACTGGTTGACCAGTCGGTCTCTCACTGACCCTTGACCAGGGACTGGATGACCAGTCACTCTCTCACTGACCCTTGACCCGGGACTGGATGACCAGTCACTCTCTCACTGACCCTTGACCTGGGACTGGATGACCAGTCACTCTCTCATTGATCCTTGACCCGGGACTGGATGACCAGTCACTCTCTCACTGACCCTTGACCCGGGACTGGATGACCAGTCACACTCTCACTGACCCTTGACCCGGGACTGGATGACCAGTCACTCTCTTATTGACCCTTGACCCGGGACTGGATGACCAGTCGGTCTCTCACTGACCCTTGACCCGGGACTGGATGGCCAGTCACCCCCTCATTGATCCTTGACCCCGGGTTTGGATCACCAGTCACTCTCCACTGATCCTTGACCCGGTACTGGATGACCAGTCACTCTCTCACTGACCCTTGACCCGGGTCTGGATGGCCAGTCACTGTCCACTGACCCTTGACTCGGGTCTGGATGGCCAGTCACTCTCTCACTGAACCTTGACCCAGGACTGGATGACCAGTCACTCTCTCATTGATCCTTGACCCCGGGTCTGGATGGCCAGTCACTCTCTCACTGACCCTTAACCCGGGACTGGATGGCCAGTCACTCTCTCACTGACCCTTGACCCGGGACTGGATGACCAGTCACTCTCTCACTGACCCTTGACCCGGGACTGGATGACAAGTCGGTATCTCACTGACCCTTGACCCGGGACTGGATGACCAGTCACTCTCTCACTGACCCTTGACCCGGGACTGGATGACCAGTCACTCTCTCACTGACCCTTGACCCGGCACTGGATGACCAGTCACTCTCTCACTGATGCTTGACCCGGGACTGGATGACTATTCACTCTCTCACTGACCCTTGACCCCGAGTCTGGATGACCAGTCACTCTCTCATTGATCCTTGACCCTGGGACTGGATGGCCAGTCACTCTCTCACTGACCCTTGACCCAGGACTGGATGACCAGTCACTCTCTCATTGATCCTTGACCCCGGGTCTGGATGACCAGTCACTCTCTCACTGACCCTTGACCCGGGACTGGATGACCAGTCAATCTCTCACTGACCCTTGACCCGGGACTGGTTGACCAGTCGGTCTCTCACTGACCCTTGACCAGGGACTGGATGACCAGTCACTCTCTCACTGACCCTTGACCCGGGACTGGATGACCAGTCACTCTCTCATTGATCCTTGACCCCGGGTCTGGATGACCAGTCACTCTCTCACTGACCCTTGACCCGGGACTGGATGACCAGTCACTCTCTCACTGACCCTTGACCCGGTACTGGATGACCAGTCACTCTCTCACTGACCCTTGACCCGGGTCTGGATGGCCAGTCACTGTCCACTGACCCTTGACCCCGGGTTTGGATCACCAGTCACTCTCCACTGATCCTTGACCCGGCACTGGATGACCAGTCACTCTCTCACTGACCCTTGACCCGGGTCTGGATGGCCAGTCACTGTCCACTGACCCTTGACTCGGGTCTGGATGGCCAGTCACTCTCTCACTGAACCTTGACCCAGGACTGGATGACCAGTCACTCTCTCATTGATCCTTGACCCCGGGTCTGGATGGCCAGTCACTCTCTCACTGACCCTTAACCCGGGACTGGATGGCCAGTCACTCTCTCACTGACCCTTGACCCGGGACTGGATGACCAGTCACTCTCTCACTGACCCTTGACCCGGGACTGGATGACAAGTCGGTATCTCACTGACCCTTGACCCGGGACTGGATGACCAGTCACTCTCTCACTGACCCTTGACCCGGGACTGGATGACCAGTCACTCTCTCACTGACCCTTGACCCGGCACTGGATGACCAGTCACTCTCTCACTGATGCTTGACCCGGGACTGGATGACTATTCACTCTCTCACTGACCCTTGACCCCGAGTCTGGATGACCAGTCACTCTCTCATTGATCCTTGACCCTGGGACTGGATGGCCAGTCACTCTCTCACTGACCCTTGACCCAGGACTGGATGACCAGTCACTCTCTCATTGATCCTTGACCCCGGGTCTGGATGACCAGTCACTCTCTCACTGACCCTTGACCCGGGACTGGATGACCAGTCACTCTCTCACTGACCCTTGACCCGGGACTGGTTGACCAGTCGGTCTCTCACTGACCCTTGACCAGGGACTGGATGACCAGTCACTCTCTCACTGACCCTTGACCCGGGACTGGATGACCAGTCACTCTCTCATTGATCCTTGACCCCGGGTCTGGATGACCAGTCACTCTCTCACTGACCCTTGACCCGGGACTGGATGACCAGTCACTCTCTCACTGACCCTTGACCCGGGACTGGTTGACCAGTCGGTCTCTCACTGACCCTTGACCAGGGACTGGATGACCAGTCACTCTCTCACTGACCCTTGACCCGGGACTGGATGACCAGTCACTCTCTCACTGACCCTTGACCTGGGACTGGATGACCAGTCATCTCTCATTGATCCTTGACCCGGGACTGGATGACCAGTCGGTCTCTCACTGACCCTTGACCCGGGACTGGATGGCCAGTCACACCCTCATTGATCCTTGACCCCGGGTTTGGATCACCAGTCACTCTCCACTGATCCTTGACCTGGTACTGGATGACCAGTCACTCTCTCACTGACCCTTGACCCGGGTCTGGATGGCCAGTCACTGTCCACTGACCCTTGACTCGGGTCTGGATGGCCAGTCACTCTCTCACTGACCCTTGACACAGGACTGGATGACCAGTCACTCTCTCATTGATCCTTGACCCCGGGTCTGGATGGCCAGTCACTCTCTCACTGACCCTTAACCCGGGACTGGATGGCCAGTCACTCTCTCACTGACCCTTGACCCGGGACTGGATGACCAGTCACTCTCTCACTGACCCTTGACCCGGGACTGGATGACCAGTCGGTATCTCACTGACCCTTGACCCGGGACTGGATGACCAGTCACTCTCTCACTGACCCTTGACCCGGGACTGGATGACCAGTCACTCTCTCACTGACCCTTGACCCGGGACTGGATGACCAGTCACTCTCTCATTGATCCTTAACCCGGGACTGGATGACCAGTCACTCTCTCACTGACCCTTGACCCGGGACTGGATGACCCGTCACACTCTCACTGACCCTTGACCCGTGACTGGATGACCAGTCACTCTCTCATTGACCCTTGACCCGGGACTGGATGACCAGTCGGTCTCTCACTGACCCTTGACCCGGGACTGGATTGGCCAGTCGCTCCCTCATTGATCCTTGACCCCGGGTTTGGATCACCAGTCACTCTCAACTGACCCTTGACCTGGGACTGGATGGCCAGTCACTCTCTCACTGACCCTTGACCCCGAGTCTGGATGGCCAGTCACTCTCTCACTGACCCTTGACCCCGGGTCTGGATGACCAGTCACTCTCTCACTGACCCTTGACCCGGGACTGGATGACCAGTCACTCTCTCACTGACCCTTGACCCGCGACTGGATGACCAGTCACTCTCTCACTGACCCTTGACCCGGGACTGGATGGCCAGTCACTCCCTCACTGACCCTTGACCCGGGTCTGGATGGCCAGTCACTCTCTCACTGACCCTTGACCCCGGGTCTGGATGACAAGTCACTCTCTCACTGATCTGAGTCTTGGTCCAGATGGTGAGTCCCTATTTCATTGACCCAGTGTCTGGTTGGTCAGTTCCTCTCTAACTTACCCTGACCGCAGTTCTTGTTTCTCGGTCCCCCTGTCTCACTGATCCCTGACCCCCCCGGTTCTGGTTTCTCGGTCCCCCTGTCTCACTGACCCCTCACCCGGTTCTGGTATCTCGGTCCCCCTGTCTCACTGACCCCTGACCCCCCGGTTCTGGTTTCTCGGTCCCCCTGTCTCACTGACCGCTCACCCCGGTTCTGGTTTCTCGGTCCCCCTGTCTCACTGACCCCTGACCCCCCGGTTCTGGTTTCTCGGTCCCCCTGTCTCACTGACCCCTCACCCCGGCTCTGGTTTCTCGGTCCCCCTGTCTCACTGACCCCTGACCCCCGATCCTGGTTTCTCGGTCCCCCTGTCTCACTGACCCCTGACCCCCCGGTTCTGGTTTCTCGGTCCCCCTGTCTCACTGACACCTGAGGTCTCTAACTCCGGCCCATTCCCATCCTATAGAATCCCAGACGGGAGATCCTGAAGATGGCCAAGTTCATGGAGAAGGTTCTGGAACAGGACGTCATTGAGAAGATTGTTCACCATTCCTCCTTCGACGTCATGAAGGACAATCCGATGGCCAATTACACCACCATCCCAACGGGCTTCATGGATCAGAACATCTCCAGGTTCATGCGCAAGGGTAGGTTCCAAGGGTCAAGGTGGGGAGAGGTTGGGGGTGAAATGTTACCATCTGGGGCCTGTGCCCTGACCTTCCCTGTGCCCTGGATCGGGTCTGTGCTGAACCGACCCCTAAAGGGCACTATTGTCAAACCTGGGATTAACAATGCAGCAATTGAAAAGGGTCAATGTGGGGCAGGTAGTTTGGGTGGTTACTGAACCTCATTCTCCCCACCCTCGCACACACAGATCAGGACAGACTCAAGCTGCAATCTCGGCCTATTCCTCGTTCAGCTGTTCCCATGGAGATGAGGGTTTGTGGGTGGAATGGTTGGAGGGGGGTGGCTGTGGAGGGGTGGGGGGGTCACATTTTCCTTCAACCCCCCACCCAAGGGAGGGGACGAACTGGAATGCCGAAACTCTAATAACAGAGAATCTAGCCATCTCTCTTTGACATTCGAAGGCGTTCCCATCGCTGATTCGCCCCGACTGTCAACATCCTGGGGGTTCCCATTGACCAGAAACTGAACTGGACCCAGCCACATAAACACTGTGGCTCCCAGAGCAGGTCAGAGGCTGGGAATCCTGCGGAGAGCAACTCACCTCCTGACCCCCCCGCAAAGCCTGTCCACCATCTACAAGGACACAAGTCAGGGGTGTGATGGGACCCTCTCCACTTGCCTGGATGGGTGCGGCTCCCAACAACACTCGAGAAGCTCGACACCATCCGGGACAAAGCAGCTCCCGCTCGATCGCCACGCTAACCCCGCCTTCCACATCCGCTCCCCCCCCCCCCCCCCCCCCCCCACCGACGCACAGCGGCAGCCGTGTATACCGTCTACAAGATGCACGGCAGCCGAGACTTCTTCGACACAGGGCGAGGAGACCGGTTTACCCGGGAGGGTTTGAAGGGAAAGGGGTAAATAACATCATTGACATGGGAATTACCTCAATACTGTATTTCAACACTCTCTCTGCCTCACTTTTTCTCTTTCCCTCTCTCACACCCACACTTTCCCTCTCTCGCCCACTTTCACCGTTTCTGTTTCTCTCTCCTATCTCTGCCATCCCTCTTCATTCCCCTCGTACTCTCTCTCCGCTCGCTTACACTCTGAGATCTCGCTTGAATTTGGGTTTCCTGTTTAACTCTGGCTCAATCTCTCACATTCCCTCTGGCTCAATCTCCGTCTCTCCGCCCTCTCTGCCCCGCCCTCTCACTCTCTTTCTCGCTCACTGACGTTCACACTTTCTCTCTCTCTGACTCACATCCTCTCCCTCTCTCTCTCCCTCTCTCACTCGCTCTCTCTGTCTCTGTCTCTCTCTCTCTCTCTGTCCCTCACGATCTCTCTCTCTCACTCTCTCTCTCCCTCTCTCTTTCACTTTCACTCCCTCTGTCTGTCTCTCTCTCTCTCCCCCTCTCTCCCTCTCTCACAGGTGAGGTTGGAGACTGGAAGAATCACTTCACAGTTTCTCAGAATGAAGATTTTGATGAACACTATGCGAGGCAGATGGTTCACAGCTCACTGAAGTTTCGCAACGTTCTGTAGCCACTCTGAGCGATAAAGCAAATAAACTTCTCCAATCACCAAAACACAAACTCCGATTATTTCACATCAACTCTGATCCATTATTGAACAGATTACAGATATCGTCCTGAGAGAGACAGGGAACTGAGAGACATCAGTCAGTGTACAGATATCTCCCTGAGAGAGGACTGAGAGACACCAGTCAGTGTACAGATATCTCCCTGAGAGAGAGGGGACTGAAAGACACCAGTCAGTGCACAGATATCTCCCTCAGAGAGAGAGAGGGGACTGAGAGACACCAGTCAGTGTACAGATATCTCCCTGAGAGAGAGGGGACTGAGAGACACCAGTCAATGTACAGATATCTCCCAGAGAGAGAGAGGGACTGAGAGACACCAGTCAGTGTACAGATATCTCCCTGAGACAGAGAGAGAGGACTGAGGGACACCAATCAGTGTACAGATATCTCCCTGAGAGAGAGGGGGGACTGGGAGACACCAGTCAGTGTACAGATATCTCCCTGAGAGAGAGAGGGACTGAGAGACACCAGTCAGTGTACAGATATCTCCCTGAGAGAGAGAGGGACTGAGAGACACCAGTCAGTGTACAGATATCTCCCTGAGACAGAGAGAGAGGACTGAGGGACACCAATCAGTGTACAGATATCTCCCTGAGAGAGAGAGGGGACTGAGAGACACCAGTCAGTGTACAGATATCTCCCTGAGAGAGGGAGGGGACTCAGAGACACCAGATAGTGGACAGATATCGCCCTGAGAGAGAGAGAGGACTGAGAGACACCAGTCAGTGTACAGATATCTCCCTGAGAGAGAGGGGACTGAGAGACACCAGTCAGTGTACAGATATCTCCCTGAGAGAGAGAGGACTGAGAGACACCAGTCAGTGTACAGATATCTCCCTGAGAGAGAGGACTGAGAGACACCAGTCAGTGTACAGATATCTCCCTGAGAGAGAGAGGGGACTGAGAGACACCAGTCAGTGTACAGATATCTCCCTGAGAGAGAGGACTGAGAGACACCAGTCAGTGTACAGATATCTCCCTGAGAGAGAGGGGACTGAGAGACACCAGTCAGTGTACAGATATCTCCCTGAGAGAGAGAGGGGTCTGAGAGACACCAGTCAGTGTACAGATATCTCCCTGAGAGAGAGGACTGAGAGACACCAGTCAGTGTACAGATATCTCCCTGAGAGAGAGAGGGGACTGAGAGACACCAGTCAGTGTACAGATATCTCCCTGAGAGAGAGAGGGGACTGAGAGACACCAGTCAGTGTACAGATATCTCCCTGAGAGAGAGGGGTCTGAGAGACACCAGTCAGTGTACAGATATCTCCCTGAGAGAGAGGACTGAGAGACACCAGTCAGTGTACAGATATCTCCCTGAGAGAGAGAGGGGACTGAGAGACACCAGTCAGTGTACAGATATCTCCCTGAGAGAGAGGGGTCTGAGAGACACCAGTCAGTGTACAGATATCTCCCTGAGAGAGAGGGGACTGGGAGACACCAGTCAGTGTAGAGATATCTCCCTGAGAGAGAGGGGACTGAGAGACACCAGTCAGTGTACAGATATCTCCCTGAGAGAGAGAGGGGACTGAGAGACACCAGTCAGTGTTCAGATATCTCCCTGAGAGAGAGGGGGGATTGAGAGACACCAGTCAGTGTACAGATATCTCCCAGAGCGAGAGGGGTCTGAGAGACACCAGTCAGTGTACAGATATCTCCCTGAGAGAGAGGGGACTGGGAGACACCAGTCAGTGTAGAGATATCTCCCTGAGAGAGAGAGAGAGGACTGAGAGACACCAGTCAGTGTACAGATATCTCCCTGAGAGAGAGGGGATTGAGAGACACCAGTCAGTGTTTAGATATCTCCCTGAGAGAGAGAGGACTGAGAGACACCAGTCAGTGCACAGATATCTCCCTGAGAGAGAACTGAGAGACACCAGTCAGTGTACAGATATCTCCCTGAGAGAGAGGGGACTGAGAGAAACCAGTCAGTGCACAGATATCTCCCTGAGAGAGAGAGAGGGGACTGAGAGACACCAGTCAGTGTAGAGATATCTCCCTGAGAGAGAGGGGACTGAGAGACACCAGTCAGTGTACAGATATCTCCCTGAGAGAGAGGGGACTGGGAGACACCAGTCAGTGTACAGATATCTCCCTGAGAGAGAGGGGACTGAGACACACCAGTCAGTGTACAGATATCTCCCTGAGAGAGAGGGGATTGAGAGACACCAGTCAGTGTTTAGATATCTCCCTGAGAGAGAGAGGACTGAGAGACACCAGTCAGTGCACAGATATCTCCCTGAGAGAGAACTGAGAGACACCAGTCAGTGTACAGATATCTCCCTGAGAGAGAGGGGACTGAGAGAAACCAGTCAGTGCACAGATATCTCCCTGAGAGAGAGAGAGGGGACTGAGAGACACCAGTCAGTGTACAGATATCTCCCTGAGAGAGCGGGGACTGAGAGACACTAGTCAGTGCACAGATATCTCCCTGAGAGAGAGAGGGGAATGAGAGACACCACTCAGTGTACAGATATCTCCCTGAGAGAGAGAGGGGACTGGGAGATACCAGTCAGTGTACAGATATCTCCCTGAGAGAGAGGGGACTGAGAGACACCAGTCAGTGTACAGATATCTCCCTGAGAGAGAGAGAGGACTGAGAGACACCAGTCAGTGCACAGATATCTCCCTGAGAGAGAACTGAGAGACACCAGTCAGTGTACAGATATCTCCCTGAGAGAGAGGGGACTGAGAGAAACCAGTCAGTGCACAGATATCTCCCTGAGAGAGAGAGAGGGGACTGAGAGACACCAGTCAGTGTACAGATATCTCCCTGAGAGAGCGGGGACTGAGAGACACTAGTCAGTGCACAGATATCTCCCTGAGAGAGAGAGGGGACTGAGAGACACCAGTCAGTGTACAGATATCTCCCTGAGAGAGAGGGGACTGAGAGACACCAGTCAGTGCACAGATATTTCCCTGAGAGAGAGGGGGGACTGGGAGACACCAGTCAGTGTACAGATATCTCCCTGAGAGAGAGAGGGACTGAGAGACACCAGTCAGTGTACAGATATCTCCCTGAGAGAGAGAGGGACTGAGAGACACCAGTCAGTGTACAGATATCTCCCTGAGACAGAGAGAGAGGACTGAGGGACACCAATCAGTGTACAGATATCTCCCTGAGAGAGAAAGGGGACTGAGAGACACCAGTCAGTGTACAGATATCTCCCTGAGAGAGGGAGGGGACTCAGAGACACCAGATAGTGGACAGATATCGCCCTGAGAGAGAGAGAGGACTGAGAGACACCAGTCAGTGTACAGATATCTCCCTGTGAGAGAGGGGACTGAGAGACACCATTCAGTGTACAGATATCTCCCTGAGAGAGAGAGGACTGAGAGACACCAGTCAGTGTACAGATATCTCCCTGAGAGAGAGGGGTCTGAGAGACACCAGTCAGTGTACAGATATCTCCCTGAGAGAGAGGGGACTGAGAGACACCATTCAGTGTACAGATATCTCCCTGAGAGAGAGGGGACTGAGAGACACCAGTCAGTGTAGAGATATCTCCATGAGAGAGAGGGGTCTGAGAGACACCAGTCAGTGTACAGATATCTCCCTGAGAGAGAGGGGACTGAGAGACACCAGTCAGTGTACAGATATCTCCATGAGAGAGAGGGGTCTGAGAGACACCAGTCAGTGTACAGATATCTCCCTGAGAGAGAGGGGACTGGGAGACACCAGTCAGTGTACAGATATCTCCCTGAGAGAGAGGGGACTGAGAGACACCAGTCAGTGTACAGATATCTCCCTGAGAGAGAGGGGACTGGGAGACACCAGTCAGTGTACAGATATCTCCGTTAGAGAGAGGGGACTGAGACACACCAGTCAGTGTACAGATATCTCCCTGAGAGAGAGGGGACTGGGAGACACCAGTCAGTGTACAGATATCTCCGTTAGAGAGAGGGGACTGAGACACACCAGTCAGTGTACAGATATCTCCCTGAGAGAGAGGGGATTGAGAGACACCAGTCAGTGTTTAGATATCTCCCTGAGAGAGAGAGGACTGAGAGACACCAGTCAGTGCACAGATATCTCCCTGAGAGAGAACTGAGAGACACCAGTCAGTGTACAGATATCTCCCTGAGAGAGAGAGGGGAATGAGAGACACCACTCAGTGTACAGATATCTCCCTGAGAGAGAGAGGGGACTGGGAGATACCAGTCAGTGTACAGATATCTCCCTGAGAGAGAGGGGACTGAGAGACACCAGTCAGTGTACAGATATCTCCCTGAGAGAGAGAGAGGACTGAGAGACACCAGTCAGTGTACAGATATCTCCCTGAGAGAGAGGACTGAGAGACACCAGTCAGTGTACAGATATCTCCCTGAGAGAGAGAGGGGACTGAGATACACCAGTCAGTGTACATATATGTCCCTGAGAGAGAGAGAGAGAGGACTGAGGGACACCAGTCAGTGTACAGATATCTCCCTGAGAGAGAGGGGACTGAGAGACACCAGTCAGTGTACAGATATCTCCCTGAGAGACTGAGGACTGAGAGACACCAGTCAGTGTACAGATATCTCACTGAGAGAGAGAGGACTGAGAGACACCAGTCAGTGTACAGATATCTCCCTGAGAGAGAGAGGGGACTAAAAGATACCAGTCAGTGTATAGATATCTCCCTGAGAGAGAGGGGACTGAGAGACACCAGTCAGTATACAGATATCTCCCTGAGAGTGAGGGGACTGAGAGACACCAGTCAGTGTACAGATATCTCCCTGAGAGAGAGGGGACTGAGAGACACCAGACAGTGTACAGATATCGCGCTGAGAGCGAGAGGGGACTGAGAGACACCAGTCAGTGTACATATCTCCCTGAGAGAGAGGGACTGAGAGACACCAGTCAGTGTACAGACATCTCCATGAGAGAGAGAGGGGTCTGAGAGACACCAGTCAGTGTACAGATATCTCCCTGAGAGAGAGGGGACTGAGAGACACCAGTCAGTGTACAGATATCTCCCTGAGAGAGAGAGAGGACTGAAGGACACCAGTCAGTGTACAGATATCTCCCTGAGAGAGAGAGAGGGGACTGAGAGACATCAGTCAGTGTACAGATATCTCCCTGAGAGAGAGAGGGGACTGAGAGACACCAGACAATGTACAGATAGAGCCCTGAGAGAGAGAGGGGACTGAGAGACACCAGACAGTGTACAGATATCGCCCTGAGAGAGAGAGGGGACTGAGAGACACCAGTCAGTGTACAGATATCTCCCTGAGAGAGAGGGGACTGAGAGACACCAGTCAGTATACAGATATCTCCCTGAGAGAGAGGGGACGGAGACACACCAGTCAGTGTACACATATCTCCCTGGGAGGGAGAGGACAGAGAGACACCAGTCAGTGTACAAATATCACCCAGAGAGAGAGAGGACTGAGAGACACCAGTCAGTGTACAGATATCTCCCTGAGAGAGAGAGGGGACTGAGAGACACCAGTTAGTATACAGATATCTCCCTGAGAGAGAGAGGGGACTGAGAGACACCAGTCAGTGTACAGATATCTCCCTGAGAGAGGGGGGACTGAGAGAAACCAGTCAGTGCACAGATATCTCCCTGAGAGAGGACTGAGAGACACCAGTCAGTGTACAGATATCTCCCTGAGAGAGAGGGGACTGATACACCAGTCAGTGTACAGATATCTCCCTGAGAGAGAGAGGACTGAGGGACACCAAGCAGTGTACAGATATCTCCCTGATAGAGAGGACTGAGAGACACCAGTCAGTGTACAGATATCTCCCTGAGAGAGAGAGGGGACTGGGAGACACCAGACAGTGTACAGATATCGCCCTGAGAGAGAGAGGGGACTGAGAGACACCAGACAGTGTACAGATATCGCCCTGAGAGAGAGAGGGGACTGAGAGACACCAGTCAGTGTACAGATATCTCCCTGAGGGAGAGGGGACTGAGAGACACCAGTCAGTGTCCAGCTATCTCCATGAGAGAGAGAGGGGACTGAGAGACACCAGTCAGTGTACAAATATCTCCCTGAGAGAGAGAGCGGACTGAGAGACACCAGTCAGCGTACAGATATCTCCCTGAGAGAGAGGGGACTGAGAGACACCAGCCAGTGTCCAGCTATCTCCGTGAGAGAGAGAGGGGACTGAGACACCAGTCAGTGTACAGATATCTCCCTGAGAGAGAGGGGACTGAGAGACACCAGTCAGTGTCGAGCTATCTCCGTGAGAGACAGAGGGGACTGAGAGACACCAGTTAGTGTACAAATATCTCCCTGAGAGAGAGAGGGGACTGAGAGACACCAGTCAGCGTACAGATATCTCCCTGAGAGAGAGAGGGGACTGAGAGACACCAGCCAGTGTCCAGCTATCTCCGTGAGAGAGAGAGGGGACTGAGAGACACCAGTCAATGTACAGATATCTCCCTGAGACAGAGAGGACTGAGAGACAGCAGTCAGTGTACAGATATCTTCCTGAGAGAGAGGGGACTGAGAGACACCAGTCAGTATACAGATATCTCCCTGAGAGAGAGGGGACTGAGAGACACCAGTCAGTATACAGATATCTCCCTGGGAGAGAGAGGACTGAGAGACACCAGTCAGTGTACAGATATCTCCCTGAGAGAGGGGGGACTGGGAGACACCAGTCAGTGTACAGATATCTCCCTGAGAGAGGATTGAGAGACACCAGTCAGTGTACAGATATCTGCCTGAGAGAGAGAGGGACTGAGAGACACCAGTCAGTGTACAAATATCTCCCTGAGAGAGAGAGGGACTGAGAGACACCAGTCAGTGTACAGATATCTCCCTGAGAGAGAGAGAGAGGACTGAGGGTCACCAATCAGTGTACAGATATCTCCCTGAGAGAGAGAGGGGACTGAGAGACACCAGTCAGTGTACAGATATCACCCTGAGAGAGGGGACTGAGAGACACCAGTCAGTGTACAGATATCTCCCTGAGAGAGGGAGGGGACTGAGAGACACCAGATAGTGGACAGATATCGCCCTGAGAGAGAGGACTGAGAGACACCAGTCAGTGTACAGTTATCTCCCTGAGAGAGAGGGGACTGGGAGACACCCGTCAGTGTACAGATATCTCCCTGAGAGAGAGAGGACTGAGAGACACCAGTCAGTGTACAGATATCTCCCTGAGAGAGAGGACTGAGAGACACCAGTCAGTGCACAGATATTTCCATGAGAGAGAGAGGAGTCTGAGAGACACCAGTCAGTGTACAGATATCTCCCTGGGAGAGAGGGGACTGGGAGACACCAGTGAGTGTACAGATATCTCCCTGAGAGAGAGGGGATTGAAAGACACCAGTCAGTGTTTAGATATCTCCCTGAGAGAGAGAGGACTGAGAGACACCAGTCAGTGTACAGATATCTCCCTGAGAGAGGACTGAGAGACACCAGTCAGTGTACAGATATCTCCCTGAGAGAGAGGGGACTGAGAGACACCAGTCAGTGCACAGATATCTCCCTGAGAGAGAGGGGACTGAGTGACACCAGTCAGTGTACAGATATCTCCCTGAGAGAGAGGGGACTGAGAGACACCAGTCAGTGCACAGATATCTCCCTGAGAGAGAGAGAGGGGAATGAGAGACACCACTCAGTGTACAGATACCTCCCTGAGAGAGAGAGGGGACTGGGAGACACCAGTCAGTGTACAGATATCTCCCTGAGAGAGAGGGGACTGAGAGACACCAGTCAGTGTACTGATATCTCCCTGAGAGAGGACTGAGAGATACCAGTCAGTGTACAGATATCTCCCTGAGAGAGAGGACTGAGAGACAACAGTCAGTGTACAGATATCTCCCTGAGGGAGAGAGTGGACTGAGATACACCAGTCAGTGTACATATATGTCCCTGAAAGAGAGAGAGAGAGAGGACTGAGGGACACCAGTCAGTGTACAGATATCTCCCTGAGAGAGAGAGTGGACTGGGAGACACCAGTCAGTGTACAGATATCTCCCTGAGAGACTGAGGACTGAGAGACACCAGTCAGTGTACAGATATCTCACTGAGAGAGAGAGAGGACTGAGAGACACCAGTCAGTATACAGATATCGCGATGAGAAAGAGAGGGGTCTGAGAGAAACCAGTCAGTGTACAGATATCTTCCCTGAGAGAGAGAGGGGACTGAGAGACACCAGGCAGTACAGATATAGGCCTGAGAGAGAGAGGGGACTGAGAGACACCAGACAGTGGACAGATATCGCCCTGAGAGAGAGAGGGGACTGAGAGACACCAGTCCGTGTACAGATATCTCCCTGAGAGAGAGGGGACTGAGAGACACCAGACAGTGTCCAGCTATCTCCGTGAGAGTGAGAGGGGACTGAGAGACACCAGTCAGTGTACAGATATCTCCCTGAGAGAGAGAGGGGACTGAGAGACACCAGTCCGTGTACAGATATCTCCCTGAGAGAGAGGGGACTGAGAGACACCAGTCAGTGTCCAGATATCTCCCTGAGAGAGAGAGGGGACTGAGAGACACCAGTCAGTGTACAGATATCTCCCTGAGAGAGAGGGGACTGAGAGACACCAGTCAGTGTACAGATATCTCCCTGAGAGAGAGAGAGGACTGAGAGACACCAGTCAGTGTACAGATATCTCCCTGAGAGAGAGAGTGGACTGAGAGACACCAATCTGTGTACAGATATCTCCCTGAGAGAGAGAGAGAGAGAGACTGAGAGACACCAGTCAGTGTACAGATATCTCCCTGATAGAGAGAACTGAGAGACAGCAGTCAGTGTACAGATATATCCCTGACAGAGAGAGAGAGAGAGAGAGAGGACTGAGAGACACCAGTCAGTGTACAGATATCTCCCTGAGAGAGAGAGGGGACTGAGAGACACCAGTCAGTGTACAGATATCGCCCTGAGAGAGAGAGGGGACTGAGAGACACCAGTCAGTGTACAGATATCTCCCAGAGAGAGAGAGGACTGAGAGACACCAGTCAGTGTACAGATATCTCCTTGAGGGAGAGAGGACTGAGAGACACCAGTCAGTGTACAGACATCTCCCTGAGAGAGAGGGGACTGAGAGACACCAGTCAGTGTATCGATATCTCCCTGAGAGAGAGAGGACTGAGAGACACCAGTCAGTGAACAGATATCTCCCTGAGAGAGAGAGAGAGGGACTGAGAGACACCAGTCAGTGTACAGATATCTCCCTGAGAGAGAGAGGGGACTGGGAGACACCAGTCAGTGTACAGATATCTCCCTGAGAGAGGGGGGACTGAGGGACACCAGTCAGTGTACAGATATCTCCCTGAGAGAGAGAGGACTGAGAGACACCAGTCAGTGTACAGATATCTCCCTGAGAGAGAGGACTGAGAGACACCAGTAAGTGTACAGATATCTCACTGAGAGAGAGGGGACTGAGAGACACCAGTCAGTGTACAGATATCTCCCTGAGAGAGAGAGGGACTGAGAGACACCAGTCAGTGTACAAATATTTCCCTGAGAGAGAGAGGGACTGAGAGACACCAGTCAGTGTACAGATATCTCCCTGAGAGAGAGAGAGAGGACTGAGGGTCACCAATCAGTGTACAGATATCTCCCTGAGAGAGAGAGGGGACTGAGAGACACCAGTCAGTGTACAGATATCACCCTGAGAGAGGGGACTGAGAGACACCAGTCAGTGTACAGATATCTCCCTGAGAGAGGGAGGGGACTGAGAGACACCAGATAGTGGACAGATATCGCCCTGAGAGAGAGGACTGAGAGACACCAGTCAGTGTACAGTTATCTCCCTGAGAGAGAGGGGACTGGGAGACACCCGTCAGTGTACAGATATCTCCCTGAGAGATAGAGGGGACTGAGAGACACCAGTCAGTGTACAGATATCTCCCTGAGAGAGAGAGGGGACTGAGAGACACCAGTCAGTGTACAGATATCTCCCTGAGAAAGGGGGGGACTGAGAAACACCAGTCAGTGTACATATATCTCCCTGAGAGAGAGAGGACTGAGAGACTCCAGTCAGTGTACAGATATCTCCCTGAGAGAGAGGGGACTGAGAGACACCAGTCAGTGTACAGATATCTCCCTGAGAGAGTGGGGACTTAGAGACACCAGTCAATGTACAGATATCTCCCTGAGAGAGAGGGGACTGAGAGACACCAGTCAATGTACAGATATCTCCCTGAGAGAGAGGGGACTGAGAGACAGCAGTCAGTGGACAGATATCTCCCTGAGAGAGTGAGGGGACTAAGAGACACCAGCCAGTGTACAGATATCTCCCTGAGAGAGAGGGGACTGAGAGACACCAGTCAGTGTATAGATATCTCCGTGAGAGAGAGAGGGGACTGAGAGACACCAGTCAGTGTACAGATATCTCCCTGAGAGAGAGGGGACTGAGAGACACCAGTCAGTGTACAGATATCTCCGTGAGAGAGAGGGATCTGAGAGACACCAGGCAGTGTACAGATATCTCCCTGAGTGAGAGAGAGGGGACTGAGAGACACCAGTCGGTGTATAGATATCTCTCCGAGAGAGAGAGGACTGAGAGACACCAGTCAGTGTACAGATATCTCCCTGAGAGAGAGAGGACTGAGAGACACCAGTCAGTGTACAGATATCTGCCTGAGAGAGAGAGGGGACTGAGAGACACCATCACTGCGGGAGTTCCTCAGGGTCGTGTCCCCGGTCCCAACCACCTTCAGCTGCTTTATCAATGACCTTCTCTCCATCATAAGGTCAGAAGTGGGGATGTTTGCGGGTGACTGCACAATGTTCAGCAACATTCGCGACTCCTCAGATAATGAACCGTCCCTGTCCAAATGCAGCAAGACCTGGACAATATCGAGGCTCGGGGCTGACAAGGGGCAAGTTACATTCACACCACACAAGTGCCCGGCAATGACCATCTCCTCCAAGAGAGGATCTAACCACTGCCCCTTATTCAATGGCATTCCCATCGCTGATTCGCCCACAATCAACATCCTGGGGGTTCCCATTTACCAGAAACTGGACCCAGCCACATAAACACTGCGGCTCCCAGAGCAGGTCAGAGGCTGGGAATCCTGTGGAGAGAAACTCACCTCCTGACCCCCCCAAAGCCTGTCCACCATCTACAAGGACACAAGTCAGGGGTGTGATGGGACCCTCTCCACTTGCCTGGATGGGTGCGGCTCCCAACAACACTCGAGAAGCTCGACACCATCCGGGACAAAGCAGCTCCCGCTCGATCGATACGCTAACCCCCACCTTCCACACCCGCTCCCCCCCCCCACCGACGCACCGCGGCAGCCGTGTGTACCGTCTACAAGATGCTCGGCAGTAACTCACCGAGGTTCCTCAGACAGCACCTTCCAGGCCACTGGACGAGACAGGGGAAAATGGGAGGAAGACCTTGGGACAGAAATAGGGTGGGGACTCTGGAGTGAAGCACTGAGCTGGGTCAAGTCCACCTCCACGTGCGCAGGGCCTGAGTCTAACGCAGCTGAACGTGGTGCACAGAGCACACCTAACCAGAATCCCAATGGGCAGGTTCTTCCCGGAGGTGGAGGGTAGAAGACAGACAATCACACGTGCATGTTGTGGACATTGTCATGATAGGCAGACATGCAGATAATGATACACAGAGAACAGGACATGACCAATGAGCAGGTAGGACACTCAGGGGTGGTATCTCACTATAAAACGTTCCCCGGTTTTCCGGGACTGTGGAGCGCTGGAAATACGGCCACGGAGGTGCTGCGGAACGGGCAGAGCTGCATGGAACCGCGGGAGAGCAGAAAGCAGCGCAAACGGGAGAGTAAGGGACAAAGGCACGGCGCAGGGGAAGCTGACCCGGGAGCAAAGATGGCGGACCCGCGGACCGGGCGATCCAGCAGGCGCTGGAGAAAGAGCAGTTGTGAATCGTTGAAGCGGGCTAACTTGGACCCACTTCAGAAGGCCGTGGATCAGCGGAACCAGAGACTGGACGCCCAGGACGAAAAGGTTGAGGAGCTGGGTGAGGCGGGGGAGGAGCAGGCGTAGAATTGATGCGATTGCTGCGCTAGAAGTCGACGGGCTGAAGGAGAGACAGAGGAGACTGCCGGACAGAGTGGAGGAGCTGGAAAATAGAGCCCGTAGACAAAATCTGAGGATCATCGGCCTCCCGGAGGGGGCGGAGGGAGCTGATGCCACAGCGTTTGTGGCTGACCAGTTGATGCAGCTGATGGGGGCTGACGCCTTTCCGCGGAGCTGGAGGGGGCACATAGCGTACAGGCGAGGCAGATGCGTCCGGGGGGGGGATGGTGATCAGGTTCCACAGGTTTGTGGAGAAGGAGCGGGTGCTGCAGTGGGCTAAGAGCAGCACGTGGAATAACAGTGTCCTTCGCATTTACCAGGACCTAAGCCAGGAGGTGGCCAGGCGGCGAGCAGTCTTTAAACAAGTTAAGGAGGTGTTGTTCAAAAAGCACGCGAAGTTTGGTCTGCTCTCCCCGGCCCGTCTTTGGGTCACGCATCAGGGCCAACACCACTGCTTCTCCGAGCCCGAAGAAGCGATGGACTTCGCGAGGGATCAGGAGCTGGTCCCGAAGAAAGGATCCCACGGACGCAAGCTAGAGTTGGAGAGTTAAGGTTTGGGGGGTGCCTACTGTGCCTGGACTGACGGTCGACT
This sequence comes from Scyliorhinus torazame, assembly GCF_047496885.1. Lineage (NCBI taxonomy): Eukaryota > Metazoa > Chordata > Chondrichthyes > Carcharhiniformes > Scyliorhinidae > Scyliorhinus > Scyliorhinus torazame. The sequence continues at coordinate 4,369,639 of NC_092725.1, read as the reverse complement.
GTTCACTGCTTTAAAGGTGTCTTGTGTTGTATTTTTGGCAGCTTTTGCCCACGGGGGTGGGAGGGGATCCCCCTCTCGTGTGCTCTTTTTTGCTTTTTGGGGGGACCTTTCGTCATGTTCTCTGGGTGCACTGGACCCTTCATTGTAACATAAAGGTAGCCGGTTAGCAATGGATTAAAGATGTTGATTGGGGTTTTTTTATGTCTATGGTTTTTATGTTTGTTTCGGGGGGGGTGATATACGGGTACTGTGTTAATGCTGTGATATTTTATTAATGCTCAGAGAGGGACGTGGGTTAACACTTTCCTGTGTACATAGCAGGAACTGTATTGTGCCTGGAGCAGCCTCGCGGTGCTGTTTGATGTGTCCAGCTCATTTGATCTTTCCCATCTTAGTGAGACAGCTCCAGTGGGTCGGAGTGGGGGAAGGTGTGCTGGGGAGTGGGGAGGTGAGGCCGGGGAAACAATGGGAATGAGACTATGGGGAGAGAGCGGGGCAGTGGGATTAGTTTGGGGATTGATACAGGGCTATGGGGAGAGAGTGGGGCAATGGGATTGGTTTGGAATTGACACAGGGATATGGGGAGAGAGTAGGACAGTGGGATTAGTTTGGGGGATTGATACAGGACTCTGGGGAGAGAGCGGGGCAGTGGGATTAGTTTTGGGATTGATACAGGGATATGGGGAGAGAGTAGGAAAGTGGGATTAGTTTGAGGATTGATACAGGGCTATGGGGAGAGAGTGGGACAGTGGGATTAGTTTGGGGATTCACACAGGGCTATGGGGAGAGAGCGGGGCAGTGGGATTAGTTTGGGGATTGATACAGGGCTATGGGGAGAGAGCGGGGCAGTGGGACCAGTTTGGGGATTGACACAGGGCTATGGGGAGAGTGCGGGGCAGTGGGATTACTTTGGGGGTTGATACAGGGCTATGGGGAGAGAGCGGGGCAGTGGGACTAGTTTGGGGATTGACACAGGGCTATGGGGAGAGAGCGGGGCAGTGGGATTAGTATGGGGATTGATACAGGGCTATGGGGAGGGTGCGGGGCAGTGGGATTAGTTTGGGGATTGATACAGGGCTATGGGGAGAGAGCCGGACAGTGGAATTAGTTTGGGGATTGATACAGGGCTATGGGGAGAGAGCGGGGCAGTGGGATTAGTATGGGGATTGATACAGGGCTATGGGGAGGGTGCGGGGCAGTGGGATTAGTTTGGGGATTGATACAGGACTATGGGGAGAGAGCCGGACAGTGGAATTACTATGGGATTGATACAGGGCTATGGGGAGAGAGTGGGGCAGTGGGATTAGTTTGGGGATTGATACAGGGCTATGGGGAGAGAGCGGGGCAGTGGGATTAGTTTGGGATTGATACAGGGCTATAGGGAGAGAGTGGGGCAGTGGGATTAGTTTGGGGATTGATACAGGGCTATGGAGAGAGAGTGGGACAGTGAGATTAGTTTTGGGATTGATACAGGGCTATGGGGAGGGAATGGGGCAGTGGGATTAGTTTAGGGATCGATACAGGGCAATGGGGAGAGAGGGGGACAGTGGGATTAGTTTAGGGATTGATACAGGGCTATGGGGAGAGAGTGGGGCAGTGGGATTAGTTTGGGGATTGATACAGGGCTATGGGGAGAGAGTGGGACAGTGGGATTAGTTTGGGTATTGATACAGGGCTATGGGGAGAGATCGGGAGAGTGGGATTAGTTTGGGGATTGATACAGGGCTGTGGCGAGAGAGCGGGCCAGTGGGATTAGTTTGGTGATTAATACAGGGCTATGGGGAGAGAGTGGGGCGGTGGAATTAGTTTGGGATTGATACAGGGCTATGGGGAGAGAACGGGGCAGTGGGATTTGTTTGGGGATTGAAACAGGGCTATGGGAGAGAGTGGGGAAGTGCGATTAGTTTGGGGATTGACACAGGGCTATGGGGAGAGGGCGGGACAGTGGGATTAGTTTGGGGATTGATACAGGGCTATGGGGACAGAGTGATTAGTTTGGGGATTGATACTGGGCTATGAGGAGAGAGTGGGACAGTGGGATTAGTTTGGGATTGATACAGTGCTATGGGGAGAGAGCGGGGCAGTGGGATTAGTTTGGGGATTAATACTGGGCTACGGGGAGAGAGTGGGGCAGTGGGATTAGTTTGGGGATTGACACAGGGCTACGGGGAGAGAGTGGGGCAGTGGGATTAATTTGGGGATTGATACAGGGCTATGGCGAGAGAATGGGACAGTGGGATCAGTTTGGGGATTGATGCAGGGCTGTGGGGAGAGAGCGGGGCAGTGGGATTAGTTTGGGATTGATACAGGGCTATGGGGAGAGATGGGGGAGTGGGATCAGTTGGGGGATTGATACAGGGCTGTGGCGAGAGAGTGGGACAGTGGGATCAGTTTGGGGATTGATGCAGGGCTGTGGGGAGAGAGTGGGGCAGTGGGATTAGTTTGGGATTGATACAGGGCTATGGGGAAAGAGCGGGGCAGTGGGATTAGTTTAGGGATTGATCCAGGGCGATGGGGAGAGATGGGGGAGTGGGATCAGTTGGGGGATTGATACAGGGCTGTGGCGAGAGAGTGGGACAGTGGGATCAGTTTGGGGATTGATGCAGGGCTGTGGGGAGAGAGTGGGGCAGTGGGATTAGTTTGGGATTGATACAGGGCTATGGGGAAAGAGCGGGGCAGTGGGATTAGTTTAGGGATTGATCCAGGGCGATGGGGAGAGATAGGGCAGTGGGATCAGTTTGGGGTTTGATACAGGGCTATGGGGAGAGAGCGGGGCAGTAGGATTAGTTTGGGATTGATACAGGGCTATGGGGAGAGAGCGGGGCAGTGGGATTAGTTTGGGATTGATATAGGGCTATGGGGAGTGAGTGGGGCAGTGGGATTAGTTCGGGATTGATACAGGGCTATGCGGAGAGGGCGGGGCAGTGGGATTAGTTTGGGGATTGATACAGGGCTATGGGGAGACAGTGGGGCAGTGAGATTAGTTTGGGGAATGAGACAGGGCTATGGGGAGAGAGCGGGACAGTGGGATTACTTTGGGATTGATACAGGGCTATGGGGAGAGAGCGGGACAGTGGGATTCGTTTGGGATTGATACAGGGCTATGGGGAGAGAGCGGGGCAGTGGGATTAGTTTGGGATTGATACAGGGCTATGGGGAGAGAGCGGGGCAGTGGGATTAGTTTGGGATTGATACAGGGCTGTGGGGAGAGAGCGGGGCAGTGGGATTAGTTTGGGGATTGATACAGGGCTATGGGGAGAGAGCGGGGCAGTGGGATTAGTTTGGGGATTGATACAGGGCTATGGGGAGAGAGCGGGGCAGTGGGATTAGTTTGGGATTGATACAGGGCTATGGGGAGAGAGCGGGACAGTGGGATTCGTTTGGGATTGATACAGGGCTATGGGGAGAGAGCGGGGCAGTGGGATTAGTTTGGGATTGATACAGGGCTATGGGGAGAGAGCGGGGCAGTGGGATTAGTTTGGGATTGATACAGGGCTGTGGGGAGAGAGCGGGGCAGTGGGATTAGTTTGGGATTGATACAGGGCTATGGGGAGAGAGTGGGGCAGTGGGATTAGTTTTGGATTGATACAGGGCTATGGGGAGAGAGTGGGGCAGTGGGATTAGTTTGGGGATTGATACAGGGCTATGGGGAGAGAGCGGGGCAGTGGGATTAGTTTGGGGATTGATACAGGGCTATGGGGAGAGAGTGGGGCAGTGAGATTAGTTTGGGGTTTGATACAGGGCTATGGGGAGAGAGTGGGGCAGTGAGATTAGTTTGGGGTTTGATACAGGGCTATGGGGAGAGAGCGGGGCAGTGGGATTAGTTTGGGGATTGATACACGGCTATGGGGAGAGAGTGGGGCAGTGGGATTAGTTTGGGATTGATACAGGGCTATGGGGAGAGAGCGAGTCAGTGGGATTAGTTTGGGGTTTGATACAGGGCTATGGGGCGAGAGTGGGGCAGTGGGATTAGTTTGGGATTGATACAGGGCTATGGGGAGAGCGGGGCAGTGGGATTAGTTTGGGGATTGATACACGGCTATGGGGAGTGAGTGGGGCAGTGGGATTAGTTTGGGGATTGATACACGGCTATGGGGAGAGAGTGGGGCAGTGGGATTAGTTTGGGATTGATACAGGGCTCTGGGGAGAGAGTGGGGCAGTGGGATTAGTTTGGGGATTGATACAGGGCTATGGGGAGAGAGTGGGACAGTGGGATTAGTTTGGGATTGATACAGGGCTCTGGGGAGAGAGTGGGGCAGTGGGATTAGTTTGGGGATTGATACACGGCTATGGGGAGAGAGTGGGGCAGTGGGATTAGTTTGGGATTGATACAGGGCTATGGGGAGAGAGCGGGGCAGTGGGATTAGTTTGGGGATTGATACACGGCTATGGGGAGAGAGTGGGGCAGTGGGATTAGTTTGGGATTGATACAGGGCTATGGGGAGAGAGTGCGGCAGTGGGATTAGTTTGGGATTGATACAGGGCTATGGGGAGAGAGCGGGTCAGTGGGATTAGTTTGGGGATTGATACAGGGCTATGGGACGAGAGTGGGGCAGTGGGATTAGTTTAGGGATTGATACAGGGCTATGGGACGAGAGTGGGGCAGTGGGATTAGTTTAGGGATTGATACAGGGCTATGGGGAGAGAGCGGGGCAGTGGGATTAGTTTGGGATTGATACAGGGCTATGGGGAGAGAGCGGGGCAGTGGGATTAGTTTGGGATTGATACAGGGCTATGGGGAGAGAGCGGGGCAGTGGGATTAGTTTGGGATTGATACAGGGCTATGGGGAGTGAGCGGGGCAGTGGGATTAGTTTGGGATTGATACAGGGCTATGGGGAGAGAGTGGGGCAGTGGGATTAGTTTGGGGATTGATACAGGGCTATGGGACGAGAGTGGGGCAGTGGGATTAGTTTGGGATTGATACAGGGCTATGGGACGAGAGTGGGGCAGTGAGATTAGTTTGGGGATTGATACAGGGCTATGGGGAGAGAGCGGGGCAGTGGGATTAGTTTTGGATTGATACAGGGCTATGGGGAGAGAGCTGGGCAGTGGGATTAGTTTGGGATTGATACAGGGCTATGGGGAGAGAGTGGGGCAGTGGGATTAGTTTGGGATTGATACAGGGCTATGGGGAGAGAGCGGGGCAGTGGGATTAGTTTGGGATTGATACAGGGCTATGGGGAGAGAGTGGGGCAGTGGGATTAGTTTGGGGATTGATACAGGGCTATGGGGAGAGAGCGGGGCAGTGGGATTAGTTTGGGATTGATACAGGGCTATGGGGAGAGAGCGGGGCAGTGGGATTAGTTTGGGATTGATACAGGGCTATGGGGAGAGAGCGGGGCAGTGGGATTAGTTTGGGATTGATACAGGGCTATGGGGAGAGAGCGGGACAGTGGGATTAGTTTGGGATTGATACAGGGCTATGGGGAGAGAGCGGGGCAGTGGGATTAGTTTGGGATTGATACAGGGCTATGGGGAGAGTGCGAGTCATGGGCAATGTCTAATTTCAGGATAAACATTTCCTTCGTTACAACGACATTTGACCTTGGACCTCCTTGTGGTTTTAATGTTTACCAGGTCAATGGTCACATTGAGATTTAGCTGAACTGGCCAATAAATATGACAGTGTTTTCTGATTAACGATGCTGACATCTCTCGAATCCCAGCCTCATTGTTTGCCTAGTTTTGCTTGTTTACAGTTGGCGATTGAACGATGGAGCGAAGCGGAGTTCAATCGGATTTAATTCTCATTGGGAGCCACAAAAGTGTTGCCAGGGTTGGGAAAGTGAAGCTCTGAGGAAAGTTTAGGCCAGGATTGTTTTCCTGAGAACAGACGAGGTGGAGGGTTGATGTTTTTGGGGTGTCCAAATCCCTGAGGGATCGGGTAGACGGGACCGGCCTGTCTCCCCCGAGCAGAGAGAGGTCAGTGACTGTCGGGGGAGAGAGGAAGGGTGGGAAACGGGGCGATGGGTGGAAGGATTAGAGGGAGATTTGGGAGGATGTGGTAGGTGTCTGGGACCGGCCGCCTCAATTGGTGGTGGCTGGGAGATGGGGTCGGAACGGCGGCTGGTTTTTAAATTCCCAGGCCAGCACGCACGTGATGGGCCGAACGGCCTTTTTCTGCGCCGTGATGTCTCCGTGCTCCCTGACTCTCCCGTGACCGGGCGGGGAAGGATTGCGCTGTTATTTAGTCAGGAATAAGAGGTGTGGGAGGGGGAGGAGAGGGGGGAGTGGGAAGGAAGGAGGGCAACATCGCCGCTTAATTGAAACTGGAAATAGTTACTCCGTCCCAACCCGATCCAAAGTGGACAATGGGCAGCACTGCGCCGGCGCTCACCATGCCCACGCTCGCCGGCCATCTTGCATTGACATGTGGGGTATGATGCTCGGCGGCCATCTTGCGTTGCCATGACTCTCGGCGGCCATCTTGCGTTGCCATGACTCTGGGCGGCCACCTTGCGTTGCCATGACTCTCGGCGGCCATCTTGCGTTGCCAGGACTCTCGGCGGCCATCTTGCGTTGCCATGACTCTGGGCGGCCACCTTGCGTTGCCATGACTCTTGGCGGCCACCTTGCGTTGCCATGACTCTCGGCGGCCATCTTGCGTTGCCAGGACTCTCGGCGGCCATCTTGCGTTGCCATGACTCTGGGCGGCCACCTTGCGTTGCCATGACTCTTGGCGGCCACCTTGCGTTGCCATGACTCTCGGCGGCCATCTTGCGTTGCCATGACTCTCGGCGGCCATCTTGCGTTGCCATGACTCTGGGCGGCCACCTTGCGTTGCCATGACTCTCGACGGCCATCTTGCGTTGCCAGGACTCTCGGTGGCCATCTTGCATTGCCATGAGGGGGTGGATGACGCTCAAAGAACAAAGAACAATACAGCACAGGAACAGGCCCTTCAGCCCTCCAAGCCTGCGCCGATCACGTGTGTCCTATCTAGACCAACCGCCTGTGTCCTCCTATACCCCGTCTGTTCATGTGCCTATCCAGATAAGCAGATAAGTCTTAAAGGTCGCTTACGTATCTGCCTCAACTCGGCAGTGCATTCCAGTCCACCACACCCTCTGCGTAAAAACTTCCACTGAACCTTTCCCCCCTCACCTTGAACTTGTGCCCCTCTGTAATTGTCATTTCCACCCTGGGAAAAGGCCACCAACTGTTCACCCTATCTTTACCCCTAATGATTTTATAAACTTCTATCAGGTCGCCCCTCAGCCTCCATCTCTCTAGCGAGAACAATCCCAGTTTATTCAATCTCTCCACAGAGCTAATGCCCTCCATACCAGAGAACATCCTGGTGAACCTTTTCTGTACTCTCTCCATAGGCCCCACGTCCTTCTGGTAGTGCGGTGACCAGAATTTGACACAGTATTCCAAATGTGGCCTAACCAACATTCTATATAATTGTAACATGAATTTTCGAGCTTTTATACTCGATACCCCATCCTATGGAGGCAAGCATGCCATATGCTTTCTTTACCATCATTTCCACCTGTGCTGCCAGTTTTAAGGATCTGTGGACCTGCACACCTAGATCTCGGTGTCTCTATGCCTCTGATGGTTCTGCCATTTATTTTATAGCTCCCACCTGAATTAGATCTCCCAAAATGCATCACCTCGCATTTGGCCGGGTTAAACCTCATCTGCCATCTCTCTGCCCAATTTTGCAGCCCATCTATATCATCATAGAATTTACAGTGCAGAAGGAGGCTACTCGGCCCATCGAGTCTGCACCGCCTCTTGGAAAGAGCACCCTACCAAGTCAACACCTCCACCCTATCCCCATAACCCAGTAACCCCAGCCAACACTAAGGGCAATTTTGGACACTAAGGGCAATTTATCACGGCCAATCCACCTAACCTGCACATCTTTGGACTGTGGGAGGAAACCGGAGCACCCGGAGGAAACCCACGCAGACACGGGGAGGATGTGCAGACTCCGCACAGACAGTGACCCAAGCCGGGAATCGAACCTGGGACCCTGGAGCTGTGAAGCAATTGTGCTAACCACCATGCTACTGTGCTGCCCTGTTGTATCCTGTTGTATTCTCTGACAATCTTCATCTGGTTCAGCACAGGGCTAAATCGCTGGCTTTGAAAGCAGACCAAGACAGGCCAGCAGCACGGTTCGATTCCCGTACCAGCCTCCCCGAACAGGCGCCGGAATGTGGCGACTCGGGGCTTTTCACAGTAACTTCATTTGAAGCCTACTTGTGACAATAAGCGATTTTCATTTCATTTCGCTATCCGCAACTCCTGCAATCTTAGTATCATCGGGGTTAGGATTAGGGTAAGGGTTAGGTGGCCATCTTTCATTGCCATGACTCTCAGTGGCCCCCTTGCGTTGCTTAAACACTGGTTTGCATCAATCTTCCCTGGAATGTGGAGAGCAGGAAACTGCAGACGGTTTTCCAGTCTGACAGAGCATCATTCCCGGAATTGCCCCCCCCCCACCCTGCACATTGCGCACTCCATTCAGATCATCTTCCAACGCCCTCTTGAATGTATTGGCGGAAGCTGCCTGCAGAGGATGTCTACGAGCCGATCCGGCCTTCACAGTCAATTGGTCGATCGCATCCATTCACGAATGATCACTGGGTAACCCCTCTTGCCACCCCCCCCACCCCCCCCCACCACCACCACCTCCCTCCACCCCACAAAATATGACATCCAGGAGCCCAGGAAATTAGAGTCCATCAATATCTCCAAAGGAAAATCTGCGGCTGTAACTTACTAATAGAACCCGCAACATTCGCACACACAGGGGCGGTGACCCTGCCAATGATCGATCACATCCATTCACCAATAATAACTCAATCAAGGGGTTGTCACTGAATAGTCCTCAGTGTTACCCACTGGGCTTTGATCTAATACACCATCAATATCGAGTCAAAATAGAATACAACAGCAGGGAGGTCATGTCGGAGTTGTATAGAACTTTGGTGAGGTCACAGCTGGAGTACTGGGTGTAATTCTGGTCACCACATTATAGAAACATTAAACATACAGTGCAGAAGGAGGCCATTCGGCCCATCGAGTCTGCACCGACCCACCCAAGCCAACACATCCACCCTATCCCCGTAACCCAATAACCCCTCCTAACCTTTTTGGACACTAAGGGCAATTTTGCACGGCCAGTCCACCTCGCCTGCACATCTTTGGACTGTGGGAGGAAACCGGAGCACCCGGAGGAAACCCACACGGGGAGAACGTGCAGACTCCGCACAGGCCGTGACCCAGCGGGGAATCGAACCTGGGACCCTGGCGCTGTGAAGCCACAGTGCTAGCCACTTGTGCTACCGTGCTGCCCCTAAGGAAGGAAGGGCGTGATTGCACTTGAGGGGGGTGCAGAGGAGATTCATCGGGATGTTGTCTGGGATGGAACGTTTCAGTTACGAAGAGAGGTTGGATAGGCTTGGGTTGTTTACGTTGGAGCAGAGAAGACTGAGGGGCGACCTGATCGAGGTGTACAGGATAATGAGGGGCACGGACAGGGTGGATAGGGAACAGCTGTACCCCTTAGTTGAAGGGTCAGTCACAAGGGGACGGCAGTTCAAGGTGAGGGACATTTTTCACCCAGAGGGTGGTGATGGTCTGGAACGCACTGCCTGGGAGGGTGGGAGAGGCGGGTTGCCTCACATCCTTTAACAAGTACCTGGATGAGTACTTGGCACGTCACAACATTCAGGGCTATGGTCCAAGTGCTGGCAAATGGGGTTAGGAAGGCAAGTCAGGTGTTTCTCATGTGACGGTGCGGACTCGATGGGCTGAATGGCCTCTGTGCTGTATTATTCTGTGATTGTGTGAGGGAAAGTTAAAGAATTGGAAATAATGCTCGAGGTAGACACATGTTTCATTGTGCTAGCCCCAACCCCCACCCCCCCGCATCAGAACCGTGAATAAAGATTGCGTCTGAGTTCTGCGTGATATCAGAGTGTTCGACGTAACTTGGAATTCTCCGCGAGAACGCAAACAGGTGAGAGGCTGCATTATTTCTTTGCCAACCTTCTGTCTCAGACGTGAGCGATTAGGGTGGCGTGCGAGTGTCGGCGTCTGTCGGACCAATCTGACTAAGGCATCGGGGCCTCCCTCCCCCCCCCCCCCCCCCCACCTCCAGGTGAGCCCTGGTATCGTTGGAGTCTCACAGACCCTCACCTCTCTCATGGTGTTTTCACTGTGACAACCAACAAGGTCAAGGAAGCCATTTTCAGATTAGCAGCGGGCCGAGCAAAAACGTTTCGTTCGACGCATTAACCGCACGCACCCATCAAATTGAGGCGGTAAGTCGTCACGAAGCAGGCGATCGTAGAGGGGGTGACCCCTTAATCACGTCGTAGTCAGTGAAACCGATCCTCACCCTGGCCTTTTACTGGACTTGCTACGGACGATTGACTTTACTAACTCGTTAAATTCGATTATTGTCAGATTCGGTGTCGGAAAGTCGGAGTAAAGTCAGACAACAGTTCCTCCTCCTCCCCTACCCCATCATGTGATCCTCCCCTTCCCTCCTTAATTCCCTCTCCCGGCTCCCAGCGAAGATGATCCCTCACAGGGTCACCAGGAGGGAAAACAAGAGGCGGATGAAGTGCGGGAATGTTATTTGCCATTAGACCCCCAGAGCTTGGAGGAGAAAGTGGAACGCGGTAACTCAGCAAGTGATCGAGGTGAATAGTGTTGAGGTGTTCAAGGAGGGAGAGGCATGATGGGTAAACACACGAGGGGTGGAGGGGCCTATCAAGGGAGGTGTCTACACCTATCTCCACTCCAGCACTGCGCTCACCTCCGTTTGAAACTGGGGGGGGGACAAGAGAGGCGGAAGAATCGCGTTCGACAGGCTGGGGGTCCATGGGGGACAGGAAGAGCCAATGAGGAAACAGCAGGCCGAAGGTGTCTGCAATCATGTCTTTATTGAGGGCCACTGATTGGCCACAAGAGCAACTACAGGACTAAGAAGACAGGAACCGTCTGAGAGCCACTGAGCTTTATAGAGAGAGAGAGCGGAGAGAGAGAGAGAAAGAGAGCAGAGACAGAGAGAAAGACAGACACAGAGAGAGACACAGAGAGAGAGTCACAGAGAGAGACACACAGAGCGAGACAGAGAGACACAGAGAGGGAGAAAGAGAGAGAGACACAGAGAGGGAGAGAGACACACAGAGAGAGAGACAGAGACACAGAGGGGGAGACAGAGACACAGAGGGGGAGACACAGAGGGGGAGACACAGAGGGGGAGACACAGAGGGGGAGACACACAGAGAGGGAGAGAGAGAGAGAGAGAGACACACACAGAGGGAGAGACACAGAGGGTTCGAGAGACAGAGAGAGAGAGAGACACACACACAGAGGGGGAGACAGAGAGAGAGACGCGTCACCAAGCCTTCCCATCTTTCTCTGATCAGGACAATTGGAAGAAAACCAAGTTTCAGATGATGACAACAATTCACACTCCAGAGAACGCGTCACGCTTCCCACATCGACTTGACGATCTTCGGCGCGAGATGGGATTCCATGGCTGGGCAGCACTCACTGGGCAACCCTGAGTGTGTGAACAACCAGTGTGATATTCAAATGTAATCCCGTGACACGCTTGGGAGGAGCGGCATGCATTCTGGTGCGGGGACCTGGATTGTACAAACTAAAGGTACAGGCCCAAGTCTTGCAGCTTCTTGTTTTGGGGAATTTGGGGAGCCTATCATTGCGGGTTGCTTTCCGAGAGGCAGCAGCTCGTCCAGAGTCGCCTCATCAACCAATCAGCATCCTTTCTCCCGGCGCGGGAATTGTCACGACCCTTTGAAATTTGGTGTTCCTTCATTTGTCCCAATCGTCACGGGGGTGGGGGATGGGAAGATACGTCACCGCGTCTCTCTTCCCTGTGGTGCTGGCCCTATTTTTCGACGGGGTCCACCATCCTGGTTGGCGGCGGTGCGTGGAAGAGATGACGGAATGAGGAGGATAGCACGTCGCTGGAGAAGACACGAGAGGGCCCGACGGCACTTCCAGGTGCGCAGCTGAGGCGCTAATTGCAGCGGTCGGTTCCGCAGCACTTGTGCTGGATCTGCGTGGCGTTCCCCGTCTTCGCGATCACATCACACTCCAGGGGCTGGGCGCAGTGCTGCAAAAACTGATTGGCTGTCGGGTGAGGAAGGTGACAGTCCATTATCGGGCATGTGACACAGGGAGAGAGAGGAGAGCGACAACGAGACAGAGAGAGACACAGAGAGAGCGAGAGAGAAACCGCAACAGAGAGAGACACAGAGAGAGCGAGAGAGAAACCGCAACAGAGAGAGACAGAGAGAGAGTCAGTGAATGAGAGAGAGAGACACAGGGAGAGAGATAGAGAGTGACAGAGAAAGAGAGACAGAAAATGAGAGAGAGGGCGATTGACAGTGGAAGAGATCGACAGAGAGACAGAGAGAGAGACAGCGAGAGACAGAGAGATAGAGAGAGAGACGGCGAGAGAGAAAAACAAACAGAGAGGGACATAGAGGGAGCGAGAGAGAGAGAGACAGAGAGAAAGAGAGAGAAAGAGACAGCAAGAGAGTGAGAGAGCGCAAGAGAGAGCGAGAAGGCGAGGGAGACAGCGAGAGAGACAGAGAGAGAAAGAAAGCGAGAGAGAGAGAGAGAGACAGCGAGAGAGAGAGAGACAGCGAGAGAGAGAGACAGCGAGAGAGACAGAGCGAGAGAGACAAACAGAGAGAGAGACATAGAGGGAGAGGGAGCGAGAGACAGAGAGAGAGACAGAGAGAAGACAGAGAGAGAGACAGAGGGACAGACAGAGAGAAAGAGAGACAGAGAGAGAGACAGAGAGAGAGAGAGAGAGAGAGAGAGAGAGACACTCTCTCACTCTCTCTTTCTCCCTGTCTCTCTCGCTCTCTCCCTGTCTCTCTCGCTCTCTCTCCCTGGCTCTCTCACTCCCTCTCTCTCCCTGTCTCTCTCGCTCTCTCTCCCTGGCTCTCTCACTCCCTCTCTCTCCCTGTCTCTCTCGCTCTCTCTCCCTGGCTCTCTCACTCCCTCTCTCTCCCCGTCTCTCTCTATCTCTCTCTCTCTCCCTGGGCGCGATTCTCCGCTCCCGCGACTAAGTGCCCACGCCGTCGGGAACGCCGTCGAGGTTCACGACGGCGCGAAACGGTCCCGATCTTGACCGATTCAGGGCCCGTAAATGGGCGAGGCTCGGGGCCGCAAGAAACTCGGGATGCGTATCGCGAAAGCAGCGCCCTCAGCGCGCGCCGGGCATTGGCGCCGCATAAAAGTGGCGCCGCATCATCCGCCGCCTAACTGCCGTCACCCACGCATGTGCGGGGTGGCCGGCGCCAGCCCCGAGGACACCCCGCAAGAAGATGTCGGATGGACCTTGCGGGGCGCGGAGGAAAGGAGGTCCTCCTTCAGAGAGGCCGGTTCGCCGATCGGTGGGCACCGATCGCGGGCCAGACCCCTTTTGAGTTCAACCCCGGTGAAAGAACCCCCCTCGCCCACCCCCCAGCGTTCCCGCGCTGTTCCCGTCGGCAGCGACCAGGTCTCTCTCTCTCCCCGTGTCTCTCTCCGCGTGTCTCTCTCCGCGTGTCTCTCTCTCTCCCCGTGTCTCTCTCCCGTGTCTCTCTCTCTCTCCCCGTGTCTCTCTCTCCTCCCGTGTCTCTCTCTCTCCCCTCCCCCCGTGTCTCTCTCTCTTTCTCCCCTTGTCTCTCTCTCCCCATGTCTCTCCCCGTGTCTCTCTCTCCCCGTGTCTCTGCCTCTCTCCCCGTGTCTCTGTCTCTCTCCCCATGTCTCTCCCCGTGTCTCTCTCTCCCCGTGTCTCTGCCTCTCTCCCCGTGTCTCTGTCTCTCTCCCCGTGTCTCCGTCTCTCTCCCCGTGTCTCTCTCTCTCCCCGTGTCTCTCTCTCTCCCCGTGTCTCTCTCTCTCTCTCCCCGTGTCTCTCTCTCTCTCTCCCCGTGTCACTCTCTCTCCCCGTGTCTCTCTCTCTCTCTCCCCGTGTCTCTCTCTCTCCCCGTGTCTCTCTCTCTCTCTCCGTGTCTCTCTCTCCCCGTGTCTCTCTCTCCCCGTGTCTCTCTCTCTCTCTCCCCGTGTCTCTCTCTCTCTCTCCCCGTGTCACTCTCTCTCCCCGTGTCTCTCTCTCTCTCTCCCCGTGTCTCTCTCTCTCCCCGTGTCTCTCTCTCTCTCTCCGTGTCTCTCTCTCCCCGTGTCTCTCTCTCCCCGTGTCTCTCTCTCCCCGTGTCTCTCTCTCGCCCCTCCCCCCGTGTCTCTCTCTCTTTCTCCCCTTGTCTCTCTCTCCCCGTGTCTCTGCCTCTCTCCCCGTGTCTGTCTTTCTCCCCGTGTCTCCCTCTCTCTCCCCGTGTCTCTCTCTCTCGCCCCTCCCCCGAGTCTCTCTCTCTTTCTCCCCTTGTCTGCCTCTCTCCCCGTGTCTCTGCCTCTCTCCCCGTGTCTCTGCCTCTCTCCCCGTGTCTCTGCCTCTCTCCCCGTGTCTCTGCCTCTCTCCCCGTGTCTCTGCCTCTCTCCCCGTGTCTCTGCCTCTCTCCCCGTGTCTCTGCCTCTCTCCCCGTGTCTCTGCCTCTCTCCCCGTGTCTCTGCCTCTCTCCCCGTGTCTCTGCCTCTCTCCCCGTGTCTCTGCCTCTCTCCCCGTGTCTCCGCCTCTCTCCCCGTGTCTCCGCCTCTCTCCCCGTGTCTCCGCCTCTCTCCCCGTGTCTCCGCCTCTCTCCCCGTGTCTCCGCCTCTCTCCCCGTGTCTCCGCCTCTCTCCCCGTGTCTCCGCCTCTCTCCCCGTGTCTCCGCCTCTCTCCCCGTGTCTCCGCCTCTCTCCCCGTGTCTCCGCCTCTCTCCCCGTGTCTCCGCCTCTCTCCCCGTGTCTCCGCCTCTCTCCCCGTGTCTCTGCCTCTCTCTCTCTCTCTCTCGCCGTCTCTCACTCTCCCTCCCCATCTCTCTCTCTCTCTCTCTCTCTCTCTCCCCGTTTCTCTCTCTCCCCGTCTCCCTCTCTCTCTCCCCGTAGCTATCTCTCTCTCTCCCCGTCGCTATCCGTCCCTCTTTCTCTCTCGCCGTCTCTCTCTCTCTCCCCATCTCTCTCTCTCTCTCCCAGTCTGTCTGTCTACCTCTCTCTCTCCATTGTTGCTCAGAATGTGGCTCCCAGAACTGGACATAACACCCTGGTTGGTGCTGAGCTGGTGTTTTGTACAATTTAACGGAGCCCCCCTCCGGCTCTTGTACTCTCTGCCCCTGTTAATGAATCCCAGGATATTTTTTGCTTATTAACTGCGCTCTTACTTAATAGACAAACAGACCCCCAGGTCCCTCTGGTCCTAGCCCACCCCCCTTTACAATTATACCCTTTTATTTTACACTGTCTCTCCACATTCCTCCCACTGCTTTGAATCCCTTGTCGACGTTAAACTGCATCAGCCACTTGCTCGCCCACTCCAACATCTTGTCCAGGCTCATTTGAAGTTCTATGCTCTCCTCCTCACGGTTCGAGTGTCACGCCCGCCGACAAGCTCCGCGATTGCCAACCCCCCCCCGTGCCCCTCCCCGCCCCCCTGGTCCGCCTCCCCCCCCCCCACCCCGTCACTCACAGGCCGCGTGCTCGTAGTGGACGATGATGCATTGGGCGCCCTCGGGTCGGCAGGTCACGACGGAGTTGGTGCAGTTCTTGCCCGTGCCCAGGCACTCGCAGTGGTTGCACTCCAGGGCGCGAGCTGTAAAGAGGCAGAAGTGGGGGGGGGGGGGGGAAAGATGTCAGTGGCCGGCAACAGAGAGGGGGGGGCGAGGGGGGGGGGAGGGGAAGCGAGTCCGCAGCAGACGGCGATGGACCAAAACTGGTAAGGCTGAGGGCGGTTTCCCCGGAGTGAGGTCAGAACGCCTTGATCGCAATTGAGGCAGGCACGGCCTCACAGTAAATATGGAGGGCGCAACACCGCTGGTTTAGCACACTGGGCTAAATCGCTGGCTTTGAAAGCAGACCAAGGCAGGCCAGCAGCACGGTTCAGTTCCCGCACCAGCCTCCCCGAACAGGCGCCGGAATGTGGCGACTGGGGGATTTTCACAGTAACTTCATTCGAAGCCTACTTGTGACAATAAGCGATGTTCATTTCATGCTGGCTGGATTTACGGGCGACACAAAAGGGGGGAGGGGGAAGGCAGGCACCTCATTTGCGGAGAGATGTTTTTGACAAGTCCAGTCACCGGGCAGACAACTGCCCGGCGTGGGAAGATGGGAGGATGTTCATTTCGGAAGAATGTGAAAGTGGATTTTTCCGTAAATGGAGACAGGTTGCAGAAAGTTGTCCCACAAAAGGGACTTGGGGAGCAGAGAGGGGCAGGAGGTCACAGGGAAGGCAAAATAAATGCTGCCTTTTATTTCAAGGGGGCTGGAGTGTCACAACAAAGAGGTGTTTGGGAAACTGTACAAGGCCCTGGTCAGGACACAGTTAGAAGACCGCGCACATTTTACTCCCCTTATTTCAGAAAGGTCGTTGTCATGGGAGGCGATACACAGGAGGTTTACGAGGATAAGTCTGTGGACTGCCGTATGGGGAGAGATTAAACAGACTGCGTCTGCAGCTAGCTGAATGCGGGAAGATAAGGTTAAAACAGAGAAAATTCTTAAAGGGGTATTCACGGTAAACGTTGAGAGGATTTTCTACTCATGGGAGAGAGAGAGTAGGCCAGACAAGTCGCAGAATAAGGGTAATATATTTAAGACAGATTTGACAAAAATATGCAGACCGGTGTGTGTGAGAGAGGGGGGGTTAGAGAGACCTCCCCAGATACAGGAGTGTGTGAGAGAGAGAGAGAGGGTTAGAGAGACCTCCCCAGATACAGGAGTGTGTGAGAGAGAGAGAGAGAGAGAGAGGGTTAGAGAGACCGCCCCAGATATAGGAGTGTGTGTGAGAGAAATTGAGAGAGTGGGTTAGAGAGACCTCCCCAGATACAGGAGTATGAGAGAGAGAGGGTTAGAGAGACCTCCCCAGATACAGGAGTGTGTGAGAGAGAGAGAGAGAGAGAGGGTTAGAGAGACCGCCTCAGATACAGGAGTGTGTGAGAGAGAGAGGGTTAGACAGACCTCCCCAGATACAGGAGTGTGAGAGAGAGAGAGAGAGAGAGAGTGTTAGAGAGACCTCCCCAGATACAGGAGTGTGTGAGAGAGAGAGAGAGAGAGTTAGAGAGACCGCCCCAGATACAGGAGTGTGTGAGAGAGAGAGAGAGGGTAAGAGACACCTCCCCAGATACAGCAGTGTGTGAGAGAGAGAGAGAGACGGTTCGAGAGACCTCCCCAGATACAGGAGTGTGTGTGAGAGAGAGAGAGGGTTAGAGAGACCTCCCCAGATACAGGAGTGTGTGAGAGAGAGAGAGAGAGAGAGGGTTAGAGAGACCTCCCCAGATACAGGTGTGTGAGAGAGAGAGAGAGAGAGGGTTCGAGAGACCTCCCCAGATACAGGTGTGTGAGAGAGAGAGAGAGAGAGGGTTCGAGAGACCTCCCCAGATACAGGAGTGTGTGAGATAGAGAGAGAGGGTTAGAGAGACCTCCCCAGATACAGGAGTGTGTGTGAGAGAGAGATAGGGTTAGAGAGACCTCCCCAGATACAGGAGTGTGTGTGTGTGTGAGAGAGAGAGAGAGAGGGTTAGAGAGACCTCCCCAGATACAGGAGTGTGTGAGAGAGAGAAGCCTCCGCAGATACAGGAGTGTGTGTGAGAGAGAGAGAGAGAGAGAGACATCCCCAGATACAGGAGTGTGTGAGAGTGAGAGTGAGAGAGAGAGAGAGAGGGTTAGAGAGACCTCCCAGATACAGGGGTGTGTGTGAGAGAGAGAGAGAGAGAGAGGGTTAGAGAGACCTCCCCAGATACAGGAGTGTGTGAGAGAGAGAGAGAGAGAGAGAGAGAGAGAGGGGGGGTTAGAGAGACCTCCCCAGATACAGGAGAGTGTGTGAGAGAGAGAGAGGGTTAAAGAGACCTCCCCAGGTACAGGAGTGTGTGAGAGAGAGAGAGAGAGAGAGAGAGGGTTAGAAAGAACTCCCCAGATACAGGAGTGTGTGTGAGAGAGAGACAGAGGGTTAGAGAGACCTCCCCAGATACAGGAGTCTGGAGTGAGAGAGAGAGAGAGAGAGATAGAGAGGGTTAGCGAGACCTCCCCAGATACAGGAGTGTGTGAGAGAGAGAGAAGGTGTTAGAGAGACCTCCCCAGATACAGGATTTTGTGTGAGAGAGAGGGTGAGAGAGAAACTCCGCAGGTACAGGAGCGTGTGAGAGAGAGAGAGAGAGAGAGAAGGTTAGAGAGACCTCCACAGTTACAGGAGTGTGTGAGAGAGAGAGAGAGAGAGGGTTAGAGAGACCTCCCCAGATACAGGAGTGTGTGTGAGAGAGAGAGAGGGTTAGAGAGAGACTCCCCAGATACAGGAGCGTGTGAGAGAGAGAGAGAGAGAGAGAGAGAAGGTTAGAGAGACCTCCCCAGATACAGGAGTGTGTGTGAGGAGAGAGAGAGAGAGGGTTAGAGAGACCTCCCCAGATACAGGAGTGTGTGTGAGAGAGAGAGTGCGAGAGGGTTAGAGAGACCTCCCCAGATATAGGAGTGTGTGAGAGAGAGAGAGAGAGAGGGAGAGAGAGAGAGAGAGGGGGTTAGATAGACCTCCCCAGATACAGGAGTGTGTGTGAAAGAGAGAGTGCGAGAGAGGGGGTTAGAGAGACCTCCCCAGATACAGGAGTGTGAGACAGAGAGAGAGAGAGAGAGGGTAAGAGAGACCTCCCCAGATACAGGAGTGTATGTGAGAGAGAGAGAGAGAGACAGGGTTAGAGAGACCTCCCCAGATACAGGAATGTGTGAGAGAGAGAGAGAGTTAGAGAGACCTCCCCAGATACAGGAGTGTGTGTGTGAGAGAGAGAGGGGGTTAGAGAGACCTCCCCAGATACAGGAATGTGTGTGAGAGAGAGGGAGAGAGAGAGGGTTAGAGAGAGACTCCCCAGATACAGGAGTGTGAGAGAGAGAGAGAGAGAGGGTTAGAGAGACCTCCACAGATACAGGAGTGTGTGAGAGAGAGAGAGGGTTAGAGAGACCTCCCCAGATACAGGAGTGTGTGTGAGAGAGATTGAGAGAGAGGGTTAGAGAGACATCCACAGATACAGGAGTGTGTGAGAGAGAGAGAGAGAGAGGGCGTTAGAGAGACCGCCCCAGATACAGGAGTGTGTGTGAGAGAGAGAGAGAGAGAGAGAGAGAGGGTTAGAGAGACCGTCCCGCTACAGGAGTGTGTGAGAGAGAGAGAGAGAGACCTCCCCAGGTACAGGAGTGTGTGAGAGAGAGAGAGACCTCCCCGGATACAGGAGTGTGTCTGCGAGAGAGAGAGAGGGTTAGAGAGACCTCCCCAGATACAGGAGTGTGTGTGAGAGAGAGAGAGAAAGGGTTAGAGTTACCTCCCCAGATACAGGAGTGTGTGAGAGAGAGAGAGAGAGGGTTAGAGAGACCTCCCCAGATACAGGAGTGAGTGTGTGAGAGAGAGGGAGAAAGGGTTAGAGAGACCTCCCCAGATACAGGAGTGTATGAGAGAGATAGAGAGAGAGAGGGTTAGAGAGACCTCCCCAGATACAGGAGTGAGTGTGTGAGAGAGAGAGAGAAAGGGTTAGAGAGACCTCCCCAGATACAGGAGTGTGTGTGAGAGAGAGAGAGAGAGAGAGAGAGGGTTAGAGAGACCTCCAGAGTTACAGGAGTGTGTGAGAGGGAGAGGGGGTTAGAGAGACCTCCCCAGATACAGGAGTGTGTGTGAGAGAGAGGGAGAGAGAGAGGGTTAGAGACTCCCCAGATACAGGAGCGTGTGAGAGAGAGAGAGAGAGAGAGAGGGTAAGAGAGACCTCCCCAGATACAGGAGTGTATGTGAGAGAGAGAGAGAGAGAGAGACAGGGTTAGAGAGACCTCCCCAGATACAGGAATGTGTGAGAGAGAGAGAGAGTTAGAGAGACCTCCCCAGATACAGGAGTGTGTGTGAGAGAGAGAGAGAGAGAGGGTTAGAGAGACCTCCCCAGATACAGGAGTGTGTGTGAGAGAGAGAGAGAGAGGGTTAGAGAGACCTCCCCAGATACAGGAGTGTGTGTGTGAGAGAGAGAGGGTTAGAGAGACCTCCCCAGATACAGGAGTGTGTGTGAGAGAGAGAGAGAGAGAGAGGGTTAGGGAGACCTCCCCAGATACAGGAGTGTGTGTGTGCGAGAGAGAGAGAGGGGGTTAGAGAGACCTCCCCAGATACAGGAGTGTGTGTGAGAGAGAGAGGGTTAGGGAGACCTCCCCAAATACAGGAGTGTGTGAGAGAGAGAGAGAGGGTTAGAGAGACCTCCCCAGATAAAGGAGTGTGTGTGAGAGAGAGAGAGAGAGAGAGGGTTAGAGAGACCTCCCCAGATACAGGGGTCTGTGAGTGAGAGAGAGACAGGGTTAGAGAGACCTCCCCAGATACAGGAGTGTGTGTGAGAGAGAGAGGGTTAGAGAGACCTCCCCAGATACAGGAGTGTGTGAGAGAGAGAGAGAGGGTAAGAGAGACCTCCCCAGATACAGGAGTGTGTGAGAGAGAGAGGGTTAGAGAGAGAGAGAGGGTTAGAGAGACCTCCACGGATAGAGGAGGATGTGTGAGAGAGAGAGGGTTAGAGAGAGAGAGAGGGTTAGAGAGACATCCCCAGATACAGGAGTGTGTGTGAGAGAGAGAGGGTTAGAGAGAGAGAGAGGGTTAGAGACACCTCCCCAGATACAGGAGTGTGTGAGAGAGAGAGAGAGAGCGGGTTAGAGAGACCTCCCCAGATACAGGAGAGTGTGTGAGAGAGAGAGAGAGAGAGGGTTAGAGAGACCTCCCCAGATACAGGAGTATGTGTGAGAGAGAGAGAGGGTTAGAGAGACCTCCCCAGATACAGGAGTGTGTGAGAGAGAGGGTTAGAGAGACCTCCCCAGATACAGGAGTATGTGAGAGAGAGAGAGAGAGAGGGTTAGAGAGACCTCCCCAGATACAGGAGTGTGTCTGAGAGCGAGAGAGAGAGAGGGTTAGAGAGATCTCCCCAGATACAGGAGTGTGTGTGAGAGAGAGAGAGGGTTAGAGAGACCTCCCCAGATACAGGAGTGTGTGTGAGAGAGAGAGGGTTAGAGAGACCCAGGAGTGTGTGTGTGAGAGAGAGAGAGAGAGGGTTAGAGAGACCTCCCCAGAAACAGGAGGGTGTGTGAGAGAGAGAGAGAGAGAGGGTTAGGGAGACCTCCCCAGATACAGGAGTGTGTGAGAGAGAGAGAGAGAGAGAGGGTGTTAGAGGGACCGCCCCCGATACAGGAGTGTGTGTGAGAGAGAGAGAGAGGGTTAGAGAGACCTTCCCAGATACAGGAGTGTGTGTGAGAGAGAGAGGGGGGGTTAGAGAGACCTCCCCAGATACAGGAGTGTGTGTGAGAGAGTGAGAGAGTTAGAGAGACCTCCCCAGATACAGTAGTGTGTGTGAGAGAGTCAGAGAGTTAGAGAGACCTCCCCAGATACAGGAGTGTGAGAGAGAGAGGCTTAGAGAGACCTCCCCAGATACAGGAGTGTGTGAGAGAGAGAGAGAGAGAGAGAGAGAGGGGGTTAGAGAGACCTCCCCCGATACAGGAGTGTGTGAGAGAGAGAGAGAGAGAGAGTGTTAGAGAGACCTTCCCAGATACAGGAGTGTGTGAGAGAGAGAGGGGGGGGGGGTGAGAGAGGGGGGGGGGGGGGGGTGAGAGAGAGGGGGGGGGTTAGAGAGACCCCCCCAGATACAGGAGTGTGCGTGAGAGAGTGAGAGCGTTAGAGAGACCTCCCCAGATACACGAATGTGTGTGAGAGAGAGCGAGAGAGAGGGTGAGAGAGACCTCCCCAGATACAGGAGTGTGTGTGAGAGAGAGAGAGAGGGTTAGAGAGACCTCCCCAGATACAGGAGTGTGTGAGAGAGAGAGCGAGGGGGTTAGAGAGACCTCCCCAGATACAGGAGTGTGTGTGTGAGAGAGAGAGAGAGAGAGGGTTAGAGAGACCTCCCCAGATACAGGGGTCTGTGAGTGAGAGAGAGACAGGGTTAGAGAGACCTCCCCAGATACAGGAGTGTGTGAGAGAGAGAGGGGGTTAGAGATACCTCCCCAGATACAGGAGTGTGAGAGAGAGAGAGAGAAAGAGCGGGTTCAAGAGACCTCCCCAGATACAGGAGTGTGTGTGAGAGAGAGAGAGAGAGAGAGGGTTCGAGAGACCTCCTCGGATACAGGAGTGTGAGAGAGAGAGAGAGAGAGACAGAGGTTTAGAGAGACCTCCCCAGATACAGGGGTGTGTGTGAGAGAGAGAGAGAGAGTGGGTTAGAGAGACCTCCCCAGATACAGGAGTGTGTGTGAGAGAGAGAGAGAGAGAGTGGGTTAGAGAGACCTCCCCAGATACAGGGGTGTGAGAGAGAGAGAGAGACAGAGGGTTAGAGAGACCTCCCCAGATACAGGGGTGTGTGTGAGAGAGCGAGAGGGTTAGAGAGACCTCCTGTGGTGAACCACTGTTATTGCAGTTCCACTGTTCCACTGTCCCTGGGCTGTACATATTCTCTGTTACTGTTTGTTCCATTGTTACTCACTGTGTTATATATTGTTGTTCTTCCGTGGCCCCGCCCCACTGGGGGTTGTATATAGTTGACTGATCTGTAGCCCTGTCTCCAGTCTGGGTTCTGCAGCAGAGAGGCTGCGTCGTAGAGAATTAAAACCATGACCTTGTTTCCTGCAACTTGTCTCGAGTGTAATTGATGGTGCATCGCCTCCCCAGAAGTAGGAGTGTGTGTGTGCGAGAGGGAGGGGGAGAGAGAGAGGGTTAGAGAGACCTCCCCAGGTACAGGAGTGTGTGTGTGCGAGAGAGAGAGAGAGAGAGGGTTAGAGAGACCTCCCCAGATACAGGAGTGTGTGTGTGAGAGAGAGAGAGAGAGAGGGTTAGAGAGACCTCCCCAGATACAGGAGTGTGTGAGAGAGAGAGAGAGAGAGAGAGGGTTAGAGAGACCTCCCCAGATACAGGAGTGTGTGTGTGAGAGAGAGAGAGGGGGTTAGAGAGACCTCCCCAGATACAGGAGTGTGTGTGAGAGAGTGAGAGAGAGAGAGAGAGAGGGTTAGAGAGACGTCCCCAGATACAGGAGTGTGTGTGAGAGATAGAGAGCGTTAGAGAGACCTCCCCAGATACAGGAGTGTGTGCGAGAGAGATTGAGAGAGAGGGTTAGAGAGACATCCCCAGATACAGGAGTGTGTGAGTGAGAGAGGGAGAGAGAGAGAGAGAGGGTTAGAGAGACCTCCCCAGATACAGGAGTGTGTGAGAGAGAGAGAGAGAGAGAGAGGGTTAGAGAGACCTCCCCATATACAGGAGTGTGTGTGAGAGTGAGAGAGAGAGGGTTAGAGAGACATCCCCAGATACAGGAGTGTGTGTGAGAGAGAGAGAGCGAGGGTTAGAGAGACCTCCCCAGATACAGGAGTGTGTGTGAGAGAGAGAGAGAGGAGGGTTAGAGAGACCTCCCCAGATACAGGAGTGTGTGTGAGAGAGATTGAGAGAGAGGGTTAGAGAGACATCCCCAGATACAGGAGTGTGTGAGTGAGAGAGGGAGAGAGAGAGAGAGAGGGTTAGAGAGACCTCCCCAGATACAGGAGTGTGTGAGAGAGAGAGAGAGAGAGAGAGGGTTAGAGAGACCTCCCCATATACAGGAGTGTGTGTGAGAGTGAGAGAGAGAGGGTTAGAGAGACATCCCCAGATACAGGAGTGTGTGAGTGAGAGAGAGAGAGAGGGTTAGAGAGACCTCCCCAGATACAGGAGTGTGTGGGAGAGAGAGAGAGAAAGGGTTAGAGAGACCTCCCCAGATACAGGAGTGTGTGTGAGAGAGAGAGAGAGAGAGAGAGAGTGAGTTAGAGAGACCTCCCCAGATACAGGAGTGTGTGAGAGAGAGAGAGAGAGGGTTAGAGAGACCTCCCCAGATACAGGAGTGTGTGTGAGAGAGAGAGGGTTAGAGAGACCTCCCCAGATACAGGAGTGTGTGAGAGAGAGAGAGAGGGTTAGAGAGACCTCCCCAGATACAGGTGTGTGTGTGCGAGAGACAGAGAGGGGGGTAGAGAGACCTCCCCAGGTACAGGAGTGTGTGAGAGAGAGAGGGAGAGAGAGAGAGAGAGGGTTAGAGAGACCTCCCCAGATACAGGAGTGAGTGAGAGAGAGAGAGAGAGAGAGAGGGTTAGAGAGACCTCCCCATATACAGGAGTGTGTGTGAGAGTGAGAGAGAGAGGGTTAGAGAGACATCCCCAGATACAGGAGTGTGTGAGTGAGAGAGAGAGAGGGTTAGAGAGACCTCCCCAGATACAGGAGTGTGTGGGAGAGAGAGAGAGAAAGGGTTAGAGAGACCTCCCCAGATACAGGAGTGTGAGAGAGAGAGAGAGAGAGAGAGTGAGTTAGAGAGACCTCCCCAGATACAGGAGTGTGTGAGAGAGAGAGAGAGAGGGTTAGAGAGACCTCCCCAGATACAGGAGTGTGTGAGAGAGAGAGAGAGGGTTAGAGAGACCTCCCCAGATACAGGTGTGTGTGTGTGCGAGAGACAGAGAGGGGGGTAGAGAGACCTCCCCAGGTACAGGAGTGTGTGTGAGAGAGAGAGAGGGTTAGAGAGACCTCCCCAGATACAGGAGTGTGTGAGGGAGAGAGAGAGGGTTAGAGAGACCTCCCCAGATACAGGAGTGTGAGAGGGAGAGGGTTAGAGAGACCTCCCCAGATACAGGAATGTGTCTGAGAGAGAGAGAGAGAGAGGGTTAGAGAGATCTCCCCAGATACAGGAGTGTGTGTGAGAGAGAGAGGGTTAGAGAGAGAGAGAGGGTTAGAGAGACCTCCCCAGATACAGGAGTGTGTGAGAGAGAGAGAGAGAGCGGGTTAGAGAGACCTCCCCAGATACAGGAGTGTGTGTGAGAGAGAGGGGGTTAGAGAGACCTCCCCAGATAAAGGAGTGTGTCTGAGAGAGAGAGAGAGAGAGGGTTAGAGAGACCTCCCCACATACAGGAGTGTGTGTGAGAGAGAGAGAGCGTTAGACAGACCTCCCAGATACAGGAGTGTGTGTGAGAGAGAGAGAAAGAGCGGGTTCAAGAGACCTCCCCAGATACAGGAGTGTGTGAGAGAGAGAGAGAGAGAGAGAGGGTTAGAGAGACCTCCCCAGATACAGGAGTGTGTGAGAGAGAGAGAGAGAGGCAGAGGGTTAGAGATACCTCCCCAGATACAGGAGTGTGTGTGAGAGAGAGAGAGAGAGGGTTAGAGAGACCTCCCCAGATACAGGGGTGTGTGTGAGAGAGAGAGAGAGAGGGTTAGAGAGACCTCCCCAGATACAGGAGTGTGTGTGAGAGAGAGAGAGAGAGAGTGGGTTAGAGAGACCTCCCCAGATACAGGAGTGTGTGTGTGAGAGAGAGAGAGAGTGGGTTAGAGAGACCTCCTGTGGTGAACCACTGTTGTTGCAGTTCCACTGTTCCACTGTTCCTGGGCTGTACTTATTCTCTGTTACTGTTTGTTCCATTGTTACTCACTGTGTTATATATTGTTGTTCTTCCGTGGCCCCGCCCCACTGGGGGTTGTATATAGTTGACTGATCTGTAGCCCTGTCTCCAGTCTGGGTTCTGCAGCAGAGAGGCTACGTCGTAGAGAATTAAAACCATGACCTTGTTTCCTGCAACTTGTCTCGAGTGTAATTGATGGTGCATCGCCTCCCCAGAAGTAGGAGTGTGTGTGTGCGAGAGGGAGGGGGAGAGAGAGAGGGTTAGAGAGACCTCCCCAGGTACAGGAGTGTGTGTGTGCGAGAGAGAGAGAGAGGGTTAGAGAGACCTCCCCAGATACAGGAGTGTGTGTGAGAGAGAGAGAGAGAGAGGGTTAGAGAGACCTCCCCAGATACAGGAGTGTGTGTGAGAGAGAGAGAGAGAGGGTTAGAGAGACCTCCCCAGATACAGGAGTGTGTGTGAGAGATAGAGAGCGTTAGAGAGACCTCCCCAGATACAGGAGTGTGTGTGAGAGAGATTGAGAGAGAGGGTTAGAGAGACATCCCCAGATACAGGAGTGTGTGTGAGAGAGAGAGAGACAGAGGGTTAGAGAGACCTCCCCAGATACAGGAGTGTGTGTGAGAGATAGAGAGCGTTAGAGAGACCTCCCCAGATACAGGAGTGTGTGTGAGAGAGATTGAGAGAGAGGGTTAGAGAGACATCCCCAGATACAGGAGTGTGTGAGTGAGAGAGGGAGAGAGAGAGAGAGAGGGTTAGAGAGACCTCCCCAGATACAGGAGTGTGTGAGAGAGAGAGAGAGAGGGTTAGAGAGACCTCCCCATATACAGGAGTGTGTGTGAGAGTGAGAGAGAGAGGGTTAGAGAGACATCCCCAGATACAGGAGTGTGTGTGAGAGAGAGAGAGCGAGGGTTAGAGAGACCTCCCCAGATACAGGAGTGTGTGTGAGAGAGAGAGAGAGGAGGGTTAGAGAGACCTCCCCAGATACAGGAGTGTGTGTGAGAGTGATTGAGAGAGAGGGTTAGAGAGACATCCCCAGATACAGGAGTGTGTGAGTGAGAGAGGGAGAGAGAGAGAGAGAGGGTTAGAGAGACCTCCCCAGATACAGGAGTGTGTGAGAGAGAGAGAGAGAGAGACAGGGTTAGAGAGACCTCCCCATATACAGGAGTGTGTGTGAGAGTGAGAGAGGGTTAGAGAGACATCCCCAGATACAGGAGTGTGTGAGTGAGAGAGAGAGAGAGGGTTAGAGAGACCTCCCCAGATACAGGAGTGTGTGGGAGAGAGAGAGAGAAAGGGTTAGAGAGACCTCCCCAGATACAGGAGTGTGTGTGAGAGAGAGAGAGAGAGAGAGAGTGAGTTAGAGAGACCTCCCCAGATACAGGAGTTTGTGAGAGAGAGAGAGAGAGGGTTAGAGAGACCTCCCCAGATACAGGAGTGTGTGTGAGAGAGAGAGGGTTAGAGAGACCTCCCCAGATACAGGAGTGTGTGAGAGAGAGAGAGAGGGTTAGAGAGACCTCCCCAGATACAGGTGTGTGTGTGTGCGAGAGACAGAGAGGGGGGTAGAGAGACCTCCCCAGGTACAGGAGTGTGTGAGAGAGAGAGGGAGAGAGAGAGAGAGAGGGTTAGAGAGACCTCCCCAGATACAGGAGTGTGTGAGAGAGAGAGAGAGAGAGGGTTAGAGAGACATCCCCAGATACAGGAGTGTGTGAGTGAGAGAGAGAGAGAGAGAGGGTTAGAGAGACCTCCCCAGATACAGCAGTGTGTGGGAGAGAGAGAGAGAAAGGGTTAGAGAGACCTCCCCAGATACAGGAGTGTGAGAGAGAGAGAGAGAGAGAGAGTGAGTTAGAGAGACCTCCCCAGATACAGGAGTGTGTGAGAGAGAGAGAGAGAGGGTTAGAGAGACCTCCCCAGATACAGGAGTGTGTGTGAGAGAGAGAGGGTTAGAGAGACCTCCCCAGATACAGGAGTGTGCGAGAGAGAGAGAGAGGGTTAGAGAGACCTCCCCAGATACAGGTGTGTGTGTGTGCGAGAGACAGAGAGGGGGGTAGAGAGACCTCCCCAGGTACAGGAGTGTGTGTGAGAGAGAGAGAGGGTTAGAGAGACCTCCCCAGATACAGGAGTGTGAGAGGGAGAGGGTTAGAGAGACCTCCCCAGATACAGGAATGTGTCTGAGAGAGAGAGAGAGAGAGAGAGAGGGTTAGAGAGATCTCCCCAGATACAGGAGTGTGTGTGAGAGAGAGAGGGTTAGAGAGAGAGAGAGGGTTAGAGAGACCTCCCCAGATACAGGAGTGTGTGAGAGAGAGAAAGAGAGCGGGTTAGAGAGACCTCCCCAGATACAGGAGTGTGTGTGAGAGAGAGGGGGTTAGAGAGACCTCCCCAGATACAGGAGTGTGTCTGAGAGAGAGAGAGAGAGAGGGTTAGAGAGACCTCCCCACATACAGGAGTGTGTGTGAGAGAGAGAGAGCGTTAGACAGACCTCCCCAGATACAGGAGTGTGTGTGAGAGAGAGAGAGAGGGTTAGAGCGACCTCCCCAGATACAGGAGTGTGTGAGAGAGAGAGCGAGGGGGTTAGAGAGACCTCCCCAGATACAGGAGTGTGTGTGAGAGAGAGAGGGTTAGAGAGACCTCCCCAGATACAGGAGTGTGTCTGAGAGAGAGAGAGAGAGAGGGTTAGAGAGATCTCCCCAGATACAGGAGTGTGTGTGAGAGAGAGAGAGGGTTAGGAGACCTCCCCAGATACAGGAGTGTGTGTGAGAGAGAGAGGGTTAGAGAGACCCAGGAGTGTGTGTGAGAGAGAGAAAGAGGGTTAGAGAGACCTCCCAGAAAGAGGAGGGTGTGTGAGAGAGAGAGAGAGAGAGAGAGGGTTAGGGAGACCTCCCCAGATGCAGGAATGTGAGAGAGAGAGAGAGAGAGAGGGTCAGAGAGACCTTGCCAGATACAGGAGTGTGTGTGAGAGAGAGAGAGAGAGAGAGAGGGTTAGAGAGACCTCCACAGATACAGGAGTGTGTGAGAGAGAGTGAGGGGGTTAGAGGGACCTCCCCTGATACAGGAGTGTGTGTGAGAGAGAGAGAGAGAGGGTTAGAGAGACCTTCCCAGATACAGGAGTGTGTGAGAGAGAGAGGGGAGGTTTGAGAGACCTCCCCAGATACAGGAGTGTGTGTGAGAGAGTGAGAGAGTTAGAGAGACCTCCCCAGATACAGGAGTGTGTGTGAGAGAGTGAGAGAGTTAGAGAGACCTCCCCAGATACAGGAGTGTGTGTGAGAGAGAGAGAGAGGGTTAGAGAGACCTCCCCAGATACAGGAGTGTGAGAGAGAGAGAGAGGGTTAGAGAGACCTCCCCAGATACAGGAGTGTGTGTGAGAGAGAGAGGGTTAGAGAGACCCAGGAGTGTGTGTGAGAGAGAGAGAGAGGGTTAGAGAGACCTCCCAGAAAGAGGAGGGTGTGTGAGAGAGAGAGAGAGAGAGAGGGTTAGGGAGACCTCCCCAGATGCAGGAATGTGAGAGAGAGAGAGAGAGAGAGGGTCAGAGAGACCTTGCCAGATACAGGAGTGTGTGTGAGAGAGAGAGAGAGAGAGTGGGTTAGAGAGACCTCCCCAGATACAGGAGTGTGTGTGTGAGAGAGAGAGTGGGTTAGAGAGACCTCCCCAGATACAGGAGTGTGTGTGAGAGAGAGAGAGAGGGTTAGAGAGCCCTCCTGTGGTGAACCACTGTTATTGCAGTTCCACTGTTCCTGGGCTGTACATATTCTCTGTTACTGTTTGTTCCATTGTTACTCACTGTGTTATATATTGTTGTTCTTCCGTGGCCCCGCCCCACTGGGGGTTGTATATAGTTGACTGATCTGTAGCCCTGTCTCCAGTCTGGGTTCAGCAGCAGAGAGGCTGTGTCGTAGAGAATTAAAACCATGACCTTGTTTCCTGCAACTTGTCTCGAGTGTAATTGATGGTGCATCACCTCCCCAGAAGTAGGAGTGTGTGTGTGCGAGAGGGAGGGGGAGAGAGAGAGGGTTAGAGAGACCTCCCCAGGTACAGGAGTGTGTGTGTGCGAGAGAGAGAGAGAGAGAGAGGGTTAGAGAGACCTCCCCAGATACAGGAGTGTGTGTGAGAGAGAGGGTTAGAGAGACCTCCCCAGATACAGGAGTGTGTGTGAGAGATAGAGAGCGTTAGAGAGACCTCCCCAGATACAGGAGTGTGTGTGAGAGAGATTGAGAGAGAGGGTTAGAGAGACATCCCCAGATACAGGAGTGTGTGAGTGAGAGAGGGAGAGAGAGAGAGAGAGGGTTAGAGAGACCTCCCCAGATACAGGAGTGTGTGAGAGAGAGAGAGAGAGAGAGGGGGTTAGAGGGACCTCCCCTGATACAGGAGTGTGTGTGAGAGAGAGAGAGGGTTAGAGAGACCTTCCCAGATACAGGAGTGTGTTAGAGAGAGAGAGGGGGTGTTAGAGAGACCTCCCCAGATACAGGAGTGTGTGTGAGAGAGTGAGAGAGTTAGAGAGACCTCCCCAGATACAGGAGTGTGTGTGAGAGAGTGAGAGAGTTAGAGAGACCTCCCCAGATACAGGAGTGTGTGTGTGAGAGAGAGAGAGGTTTAGAGAGACCTCCCCAGGTACAGGAGTGTGTGTGAGAGAGAGCGAGAGGGTTAGAGAGACCTCTCCAGATACAGGAGTGTGAGAGAGAGAGAGGCTTAGAGAGACCTCCCCAGATACAGGAGTGTGTGAGAGAGAGAGACAGAGAGAGGGGGTTAGAGTGACCTCCCACGATACAGGAGTGTGTGAGAGAGAGAGAGAGAGAGGGTTAGAGAGCCCTTCCCAGATACAGGAGTGTGTGAGAGAGAGAGAGGGGGGGTTAGAGAGACCTCCCCAGATACAGGAGTGTGTGTGAGAGAGTGAGAGCGTTAGAGAGACCTCCCCACATACAGGAGTGTGTGCGAGAGAGAGAGAGCGTTAGACAGACCTCCCAGATACAGGAGTGTGTGTGAGAGAGAGAGAGAGGGTTAGAGCGACCTCCCCAGATACAGGAGTGTGTGAGAGAGAGAGCGAGGGGGTTAGAGAGACCTCCCCAGATACAGGAGTGTGTGTGTGAGAGAGAGAGAGAGAGAGAGAGGGTTAGAGAGACCTCCCCAGATACAGGGGTCTGTGAGTGAGAGAGAGACAGGGTTAGAGAGACCTCCCAGATACAGGAGTGTGTGTGAGAGAGAGAGAGAGGGTTAGAGAGACCTCCCCAGATACAGGAGTGTGTGAAAGAGAGAGAGAGAGAGGGTTAGAGAGACCTCCCCAGATACAGGAGTGTGTGAGAGAGAGAGAGAGAGGGTTAGAGAGACCTCCCAGATACAGGAGTGTGTGTGAGAGTGAGAGAGAGAGAGTTAGAGAGACATCCCCAGATACAGGAGTGTGTGAGTGAGAGAGAGAGAGAGGGTTAGAGAGACCTCCCCAGATACAGGAGTGTGTGTGAGAGAGAGAGAGAGGGTTAGAGAGACCTCCCCAGATACAGGAGTGTGTGAGAGAGAGAGAGAGTTAGAGAGACCTCCCCAGATACAGGAGTGTGTGAGAGAGAGAGAGAGAGGTTTAGAGAGACCTCCCCAGATACAGGAGTGTGAGAGAAAGAGAGGCTTAGAGAGACCTCCCCAGATACAGGAGTGTGTGAGAGAGAGAGACAGAGAGAGGGGGTTAGAGTGACCTCCCCCGATACAGGAGTGTGTGAGAGAGAGAGAGAGAGAGGGTTAGACAGCCCTTCCCAGATACAGGAGTGTGTGAGAGAGAGAGAGAGGGGGTTAGAGAGACCTCCCCAGATACAGGAGTGTGTGAGAGAGAGAGAGAGAGAGGGTTAGAG
The DNA here is from genome assembly GCF_047496885.1 of Scyliorhinus torazame. Lineage (NCBI taxonomy): Eukaryota > Metazoa > Chordata > Chondrichthyes > Carcharhiniformes > Scyliorhinidae > Scyliorhinus > Scyliorhinus torazame. The sequence goes on along the minus strand of NC_092725.1, from coordinate 4,338,364 downwards.
AGACCTCCCCAGATACAGGAGTGTGTGAGAGAGAGAGAGAGAGAGAGAGAGAGGGTTAGAGAGACCTCCCCAGATACAGGAGTGTGTGTGAGAGTGAGAGAGAGAGAGTTAGAGAGACATCCCCAGATACAGGAGTGTGTGAGTGAGAGAGAGAGAGAGGGTTAGAGAGACCTCCCCAGATACAGGAGTAAGTGTGAGAGAGAGAGAGAGAGAGGGTTAGAGAGACCTCCCCAGATACAGGAGTGTGTGAGAGAGAGAGAGAGAGAGAGAGTTAGAGAGACCTCCCCAGATACAGGAGTGTGTGAGAGAGAGAGAGAGAGGTTTAGAGAGACCTCCCCAGATACAGGAGTGTGTGTGAGAGAGAGAGGGTTAGAGAGACCTCCCCAGATACAGGAGTGTGTGTGAGAGAGAGAGGGTTAGAGAGACCTCCCCAGATACAGGAGTGTGTGTGTGAGAGAGAGAGAGGGTTAGAGAGACCTCCCCAGATACAGGAGTGTGTGTGTGCGAGAGAGAGAGAGGGGGGTAGAGAGACCTCCCCAGGTACAGGAGTGTGTGAGAGAGAGGGTTAGAGAGACCTCCCAAGATACAGGAGTGTGTGTGAGAGAGAGAGGGTTAGAGAGACCTCCCCAGATACAGGAGTGTGTGAGAGAGAGAGAGAGAGAGAGAGAGAGGGTTAGAGAGACCTCCCCAGATACAGGTGTGTGTGTGTGCGAGAGACAGAGAGGGGGGTAGAGAGACCTCCCCAGGTATGTAGATCTCCAAATTTCTTTCTCTGTCAGTCTGGCCTCAATAAAAGTTGAGACGGATTCGCACGTAAACAGAAGTTATTTATTTAGCTTGCAAGCTTGAATCATCTTACAGAAATGTAACAGGACATCCTGCCTCTTACACTCCAGAAAACGACTGAACTAACAGACAAAGGGATCTCTGCAAAATCAATTCAAATGGTATCAAGTTTCACATACTCGACGGACATAGGTCAGCCTATGTCCCTCCTGACCTGTTCGATCTATTCTGATTGGCTCACTTCCAATCCCTTTCTCTGGCCCCTATCAATGCAGCATCACTCTCATAGACACACCTCTTCCTGCTTTTTCCATGCGGTCTCAAATTCCTTTGTCCCTAACTGCCAGAATCAAAGTGGCTTATTTCTACATTACATTAACTAGTAACTCTAAAGTAACTATTTTATATCACATTCGTCATTCCCTCCTTTTATCATTCCATGATAACCGAACTATCCAATCCATAGCTACGGTTCCTCATCTAAAAAGATCCGTCGCTGCATTTCCAATTCTGGTCTTAGCCCCCCTTCATCTGCCTCACCCTCATGGATTTTAACAGTTAAATTTTTTTTCTCGGTGATTGGGGCGGTGATCTGATCTAGTGCACCCCGCATTCTACCCATCACACATTTAAGGATGGCCAGGCCCACAAAGATGCAGCCGATAGCTACCACTAGATACATGGCCATATTTATCAACCAGTCCTTCCATCCTCCAAATCCCCAGTTACCCCAAGAGTCAGGATCCTGCATCCCGTCCAAGTGATCCCGTATGCGATCCATAAATTTAGTGATGTTAGCGGTCAAGTCCTGAACACCCATGATACACTTGCCCTGTACTATGGCGCATACCCCACCCTCACGGGCCAGAAGATAGTCAAGAGCATACCGGTTCTGCATTGCAAACAACCGTAGCTGAGACAACTCCTTAGTTATTGCCCCGAGGGCTCCCAAGGTTTCATTTCCCAAGATGGTAAGGCCGCAAATAAAATAATTCCGATCACTAACAGCCAAGGAACCCCCCACACCTCCCAGTGTCAATACGCTCAGAATGCCCCACCCGGCTGAGTGGCCCCGGTTGGGTGCAAGAACCTGAGGTTTTTTCCAGTTCTCGCAAAATTCAGCAGAGACTGCCCGGCGTGCTAACTGATTATGCAGGTTCCACGCCGAAGGGCAGGGGACTGTGGTAGGGACTAGAGTCCCTATAGCAATTCGGCGGGGAAATGGGGTGACAAAACGTTGGTCGCCGTACCATTAAATAAAAAGTAGTATCCTTGTTCCTTGTGCAGGCTAGCATCACAATCAGCATATCGGTTGCGTAAGGACCTCCCAGTAGCCCAGTTTATCCAATTTTAAAATGCCCATTCGGGCTGCCCAGCAATGCAGAAAGCCCTATTCCCAACAGTGATATGCGAGACATTCGCCCAGCCACAAAGGAGCTGGAGGCCAGCGTTCAATGGAACGCAAGTGGTGTTATAACAAACGCATTGGCCAGACGCCTGGGTGATATGGCACCTCCTGTCCGTACAGGTGGGGAACAGACATGTTATATTTGTGTCCACCTCTACCAGCAAACAGCCATATCCTTCACTGCTGAAGCAATTCTCGTACGACCGGGAATCCCTATTGGGAGTGAAGTGGCTAGGTATGTACGCCCTCCACCGTCGCAGCCTATCGTACTGTGAATGGGAATTATCCCGAGGGAGGGGAAGGCAAATAGCCGGTGGTGCTGAATCTGGATCGTAAGGAAGAGTGACTTGCTCGGGCAATGGCTCGGAACGCTGACAATGAACCACCGTTTGGGGAGTGCCCCAAAGCGGTGAAACAGAAAATAATCTAGACACCGCTGCGGGGTTTGGGTAGCAGACAACCCGTCCCTGGCCATACAGACGGTGGTAAATCTGGTAGAAGAGATTCATACTACCCGGGTTTTCCTCAGTTTGGCCTTTAATTAACTTAAGTGCAACTCCCGGTAACCTACGTTCTAGCTGTACTTCCCTTCTCACACGCCCCGTCCTCTCTCTAGTCCCTTTCTCTTTCTCATGGTCTCTTCCTACACTCTTCTGACAGCCTGATTTTACCTTTATTGTACCACTTTTAACACATCCAAAATCAAATTTACATGTATTCCAAAAACAAGGCAATGTCCATATAATGTTCCCTTCCCATTGCCGGGACCGGTGCAACTGCTTCATGACTCCCGCATTCTCCTTAACTTTGATGACCTTCCATGAGTCGATACCATGTCCTCGTGTATGGGGGCAGTGAAGAACATCACCTTTGCATAGGTGATGTATCCTTGTAGATTGGTTGGGGCTACACAGATACATAATATTCCCCTTTTCCATGTCCATCGCCAATAACACGCCAAGCGAAGTGAGGCCAAATATCAGACAGACGATGCGTAGCCACTCCATCATGCTCCACACCTGTAAAATAGCACTGGAGAAGGGAGGCAGGTTAGTATCCGACCTTTTACAGTAGTGGAGATGGACTCAATTTACAGTGATGTAGGTGGACCCAAGCACTTCGCCCCTCCACTTTAACTGCTGTGGGGGTGGTAAGGAGAACTTGGAAGGGCCCGTCCCATCGCGGCTCCGACCCCTTCCTAGTCCAATTTTTGACCATGACATAACTACCGGGCTGGACTGAAAGTGAGCTAGGTACTGGGGCAATGGCTGGTGAGCCGCACGGACTGGGCCATGGAGTTCCTTGAGCACTTGCGTAAGGGCTAGAACATAGGTGGTCATTTCTTCAGTCATCTGATGAAACTGAACCCGTCTGGGAACCTGCAGGCTCCAGGGAATTCTAAGAGGCCTGCCATAGAGAATCTCGGCGGGAGAGAGCCGGGCTGGTCCCGCAGGTGTAACCCGCAGCTGGAAGAGGGCAACGGGGAGCAACTTAAGCCATGTCAGTCCCGTGTCTGCTCTTAATTTAGCCAATTTAGTTTTGAGGGTCTGATTGTGTCTCTCAACCACCCCGGCTGCCTGCGGTCTGTAAGCACAGTGTAACTGCTGGCGTATGCCCAACTGGGAGCAAAACTCCTTGTTAATTTGTCCAATAAAATGAGGCCCATTATCAGAACTTATCTGAGCTGGTATACCGTACCGGGGAATGATTTCCCTCATCAAGACTTTAACCACAGTAACAGCTTTACTATAGATAGTCGGATACGCCTCAACCCATCTGCTGAACACATCCACAATGACCAAAACATATTTATAACATTGACACCTTTCCAACTCAATGTAATCCATTTGGAGCGTCTCAAAGGGACCACTGGGCAACGGGGTTTGCCCCTTCCCACAAGGGATACCTTTTCCGGTGTTATATTGCTGACAAATCAAACACCGATTACTGATACTTTGGGCCAACCCCTGCATTTTAGGGTGCCACCAAGTGTCCAGCAACAAATCACGAGTCCCCCGAGCCCCACAATGAGTTGCAAAGTGTACACATTCGATGACCCATAAAGCCAGTACATCAGACATACAAGTCTGATGTGCTGGCGTGGTCCATAAAGAGGAAACAGAATCATATGTACAACCTAACCGTTTCCACATTTGTTTATCACTCTCAGGAGCGTCCTCCTGTAACCTTATGACGTCTTGGATGGTTGGCATTGGCTTGTCAGAAGCAGACACATTCATAGTAGATCGTTTAGTCTGACTTAACATTTTAGGCACCATCACTTGCTGGATTTGTGCGGCTGTGCGCGCTGCACAATCTGCTCGTTCATTACCAACGTCAACTGGGGTTGTACCATTCGTGTGGGCAGCGCATTTAATAACGGAAATCTGCGCGGGCATAAGGAGGGCCTGCAGTAAGTCATTAACTAAACCCCGGTGGGATATTTGACCACACATAATCATGTCAGGTTGTTCTGACGAAATGTCACTCAAATCGCCCCTTATTGTGGTAGTTTCCTGAATCAAGGCTAAACAGTCGTGGCCAGATGCGTCTTCATGGACAGGGGGACCACTAAGAAAACAGGCTGGATTGATAGTGGTACAGTATTTAAATGTCAGACGTGGATTGTTCAAAAGGTATATCTCATACCTATTCTGACGAGCTGCGGTAAGATGCTGACCATTCGCCCCATATCCCTGGCATGGTACTGGTCATGGACCTGACGTGTAATATGAGGGCTTACCGAAGCTGACTGTGGCCATAAATGTGGTGATATTGTAACAAAATCGGCTGTACCTTCTTTTCCCGTGACTGTGGCTGTAACCTTGACTGGCCATTCGGTCTCAAGTAATGGCCGGTATTTGTCCTCCAACTCCCTGTTTCGTCCAGTTCTGTCATAGGCCAGGGTAACGTGATGCAGTGATAGTGGCTGTTCAATGTCTAACGTCCACCACTGGGGGGTGATAGAAATATAGCACTGTTGTCTCATCCTCCTCTTCGCTGATCCACCCACCCAAAGTCACTATATTGGAGCTCCTGCTGGTAAACTACCATTTCTGCCGCTTGTTGGGATCGCAGATCATCCTTTTTCATTACATACTCAGTCTTAACCTTTGTAACTGAGCCTCCTTCTTGGCCTACACCCTCCTTCCAGTAAAATCTGACTGCCCTTGCCATCTGGGAAGGGTCGTTCTCCGTCCAATTCATGTTATTACATTTCACAGCAGTAACCACAGAAGGTGGTAGGCAATGCATTAACATAGCACAGTATTGAGGGGAATTCTGACCATTTTGATACAGCAAATCGCCTGACTGCCCCCGGTAGATTTCATTAAAACGCCCCAGACATTCCTATGGCTCATCAATCTTCCTAGGTTTTAGGTCTAAGATAACAGAAAGATTTATGGGCCTTTGAAATGTGCTATTCAACGCATTCAAGATCTGTGTCCTTCTTTTCTCTATTTGCTCTCTTCTTTTTTAAAACTTAATAATGTTTGAAAATTCAAATTGAATTACTGCAACTTGCAAGCTTAGCTCTGATCTCAACTCAGAACTAAATTTACAATTTGCTTAACACAAACTTGTATAACATTTACAACTTAATTATTTCTTTATCTTAACAATTTTTTCTTTTAACAAGTTTTTTTTCTGTTACATACACATAATTATTAGCAAAATCAACTATCATAAGTATTAGCAAAATCAATTATCATCTCCAGATTGACACTTTTTAAAATGGTGTCCATGATCTTCTTTAAGTTTCTATTAATCTCCAGATAAAATGAGATAAACCTTATTTCAAGTAAGTAAAATTTAAGATTCTGGCAATTTCAATCAATTGCTTTCGAAAATAATAACTTTTATCAAAGAGGTGGAGAAACCCACTGGTTTCCTTTAATTAATTCAAAACGTAACTTTGCTGGTGTTCACTGACTCAAAGGAAAGGTATCCGATCACACTGCAGACTGTTATCTCAAGGCCTGAGTGAGAAGCACTGTCTGTTTTCAACTCAGCCTGCTGCTGTTAACCCTTTGAGAGACTTCTGCTTCAACCTCACAATCTCAACTAGACCTCGGAACTTTACAGTCCAAGGAGACAATTTTAGCTTAATCAACTATATATTTAAAACACTCACACATAGAGTTGAACCATCTTCAGATTTAAAAACAGTTATACTGGACTGAACCCCCATCTATTGAAGTCCCATCAGCCCCTGAACCCATATAATAGACTGAACCTTTATTATTTAAAGTCCCATCAGCCTCTGAACCCTGATAATAGACTGAACCTTTATTATTTAAGTCACATCAGCCTCTGAACCCCGATAATAGACTGAACCTTTATTATTTAAGTCACATCAGCCTCTGAACCCTAATAATAGATTGAACCTTTATTATTTAAAGTCCCATCAGCCCAAAACCCTAACCCAAGCCGAAACAACAATATGAAATCCCATCAATTAAAGTGCTAATCCCCAGACTGACCTGTGATTTCGTCGAGGCGGTCTTTCTGTGCCAACCGCGAGTGACCAGACTAATCAGACGATAAGAAGAGGGGAACAATCAATGCTGGTCGTTTTCCATTTCTACATTGAGGGCCCTTTGTTCCCGTCCTCCTGTTCATAATCAGTCTAATTCTGATTTCGCAGTTGGAACAGGATCGCCCTGAGAAATCCCGGTTTTCGGCACCAAATGTTGATCTCCAAATTTCTTTCTCTGTCAGTCTGGCCTCAATAAAAGTTGAGACGGATTCGCACGTAAACAGAAGTTATTTATTTAGCTTGCAAGCTTGAATCATCTTACAGAAATGTAACAGGACATCCTGCCTCTTACACTCCAGAAAACGACTGAACTAACAGACAAAGGGATCTCTGCAAAATCAGTTCAAATGGTATCAAGTTTCACATACTCGACGGACATAGGTCAGCCTAGGTCCCTCCTGACCTGTTTAATCCATTCTGATTGGCTCACTTCCAATCCCTTTCTCTGGCCCCTATCAATGCAGTCTCACTCTCATAGACACACCTCGTCCTGCTTTTTCCATGCGGCCTCAAATTCCTTTGTCCCTAACTGCAAAAATCAAAGTGGCTTATTTCTACATTACATTAACTAGTAACTCTAAAGTAACTATTTTATCTCACATTCGTCAAGAGAGTGAGAGCGTTAGAGAGACCTCCCCAGATACAGGAGTGTGTGCGAGAGAGAGAGAGGGTTAGACAGACCTCCCCAGATACAGGAGTGTGTGTGAGAGAGAGAGAGAGGGTTAGAGAGACCTCCCCAGATACAGGAGTGTGTGAGAGAGAGAGCGAGGGGGTTAGAGAGACCTCCCCAGATACAGGAGTGTGTGTGTGAGAGAGAGAGAGAGACAGGGTTAGAGAGACCTCCCCAGATACAGGGGTCTGTGAGTGAGAGAGAGACAGGGTTAGAGAGACCTCCCAGATACAGGAGTGTGTGAGAGAGAGAGAGAGAGAGAGAGAGGGTTAGAGAGACCTCCCCAGATACAGGAGTGTGTGAGAGAGAGAGAGAGAGAGGGTTAGAGAGACCTCCCCAGATACAGGAGTGTGTGAGAGAGAGAGAGAGAGAGAGGGTTAGAGAGACCTCCCCAGATACAGGAGTGTGTGTGAGAGTGAGAGAGAGAGGGTTAGAGAGACATCCCCAGATACAGGAGTGTGTGAGTGAGAGAGAGAGAGAGAGATGGTTAGAGAGACCTCCCCAGATACAGGAGTGTGTGTGAGAGAGAGAGAGAGAGGGTTAGAGAGACCTCCCCAGATACAGGAGTGTGTGAGAGAGAGAGAGAGAGAGAGTTAGAGAGACCTCCCCAGATACAGGAGTGTGTGAGAGAGAGAGAGAGAGGGTTAGAGAGACCTCCCCAGATACAGGAGTGTGTGTGAGAGAGAGAGAGGGTTAGAGAGAGGGTTAGAGAGACCTATCCAGATACAGGAGTGTGTGTGAGAGAGAGAGGGTTAGAGAGACCTCCCCAGATACAGTAGTGTGTGTGAGAGAGAGAGAAAGTGTTAGAGAGACCTCCCCAGATACAGGAGTGTGTGTGTGAGAGAGAGAGAGAGACAGGGTTAGAGAGACCTCCCCAGATACAGGGGTCTGTGAGTGAGAGAGAGACAGGGTTAGAGAGACCTCCCAGATACAGGACTGTGTGAGAGAGAGAGAGAGAGAGAGAGAGGGTTAGAGAGACCTCCCCAGATACAGGAGTGTGTGAGAGAGAGAGAGAGAGAGAGAGGGGGTTAGAGCGACCTCCCCAGATACAGGAGTGTGTGAGAGAGAGAGAGAGAGAGAGAGGGTTAGAGAGACCTCCCCAGATACAGGAGTGTGTGAGAGAGAGAGAGAGAGAGAGAGGGTTAGAGAGACCTCCCCAGATACAGGAGTGTGTGTGAGAGAGAGAGAGAGGGGGGTAGAGAGACCTCCCCAGGTACAGGAGTGTGTGAGAGAGAGAGAGAGGGTTAGAGAGACCTCCCCAGATACAGGAGTGTGTGAGAGAGAGAGAGAGGGTTAGAGAGACCTCCCCAGATACAGGAGTGTGTGAGAGAGAGAGAGAGGGTTAGAGAGACCTCCCCAGATACAGGAGTGTGTCTGAGAGTGAGAGAGAGAGAGGGTTAGAGAGATCTCCCCAGATACACGAGTGTGTGTGAGAGAGAGAGGGTTAGAGAGAGAGAGAGGGTTAGAGAGACCTCCCCAGATACAGGAGTGTGTGTGAGAGAGAGAGGGTTAGAGAGGCCTCCCCAGATACAGGAGTGTGTCTGAGAGAGAGAGAGAGAGAGAGGGTTAGAGAGATCTCCCCAGATACAGGAGTGTGTGTGAGAGAGAGAGAGGGTTAGAGAGACCTCCCCAGATACAGGAGTGTGTGTGAGGGAGAGAGAGAGAGAGAGACGGTTAGAGAGACCCAGGAGTGTGTGTGAGAGAGAGAGAGGGTTAGAGAGACCTCCCCAGAAACAGGAGGGTGTGTGAGAGAGAGAGAGAGAGAGAGGGTTAGGGAGACCTCCCCAGATACAGGAATGTGAGAGAGAGAGAGAGAGGGTTAGAGAGACCTCCCCAGATACAGGAGTGTGTGTGAGAGAGAGAGAGAGGATTAGAGAGACCTCCACAGATACAGGAGTGTGTGAGAGAGAGAGAGGGGGTTAGAGAGACCTCCCCAGATACAGGAGTGTGAGAGAGAGAGAGAGGGTTAGAGAGACCTCCCCAGATACAGGAGTGTGTGAGAGAGAGAGAGAGAGAGAGGGGGTTAGAGGGACCTCCCCCGATACAGGAGTGTGTGTGAGAGAGAGAGAGAGAGGGTTAGAGAGACCTTCCCAGATACAGGAGTGTGTGAGAGAGAGAGAGGGGGGGTTAGAGAGACCTCCCCAGATACAGGAGTGTGTGTGAGAGAGTGAGAGAGTTAGAGAGACCTCCCCAGATACAGGAGTGTGTGTGAGAGAGAGAGAGAGGTTTAGAGAGACCTCCCCAGGTACAGGAGTGTGTGTGAGAGAGAGCGAGAGGGTTAGAGAGACCTCCCCAGATACAGGAGTGTGAGAGAGAGAGAGGCTTTGAGAGACCTCCCCAGATACAGGAGTGTGTGAGAGAGAGAGAGAGGGAGAGAGTGTTAGAGAGACCTCACCCGATACAGGAGTGTGTGAGAGAGAGAGAGAGAGAGAGAGGGTTAGAGAGACCTTCCCATATACAGGAGTGTGTGAGAGAGAGAGAGGGGGTTAGAGAGACATCCCCAGATACAGGAGCGTGTGTGAGAGAGTGAGAGCGTTAGAGAGACCTCCCCAGATACAGGAGTGTTTGCGAGAGAGCGAGAGGGTTCGACAGACCTCCCCAGATACAGGAGTGTGTGTGAGAGAGAGAGAGGGTTCGAGAGACCTCCCCAGATACAGGAGTGTGTGAGAGAGAGAGCGAGGGGGTTAGAGAGACCTCCCCAGATACAGGAGTGTGTGTGAGAGAGAGAGAGAGGGTTAGAGAGAGAGACGGGGTTAGAGAGACCTCCTGTGGTGAACCACTGTTGTTGCAGTTCCACTGTTCCTGGGCTGTACATATTCTCTGTTACTGTTTGTTCCATTGTTACTCACTGTGTTATATATTGTTGTTCTTCCGTGGCCCCGCCCCACTGGGGGTTGTATATAGTTGACTGATCTGTAGCCCTGTCTCCAGTCTGGGTTCAGCAGCAGAGAGGCTACGTCGTAGAGAATTAAAACCATGACCTTGTTTCCTGCAACTTGTCTCGAGTGTAATTGATGGTGCATCGCCTCCCCAGAAGTAGGAGTGTGTGTGTGCGAGAGGGAGGGGGAGAGAGAGAGGGTTAGAGAGACCTCCCCAGATACAGGAGTGTGTGAGTGAGAGAGAGAGAGGGGGTTAGAGAGACCTCCCCAGATACAGGAGTGTGTGAGTGAGAGAGAGAGAGGGGGTTAGAGAGACCTCCCCAGATACAGGAGTGTGTGAGAGAGAGAGAGAGAGAGAGGGTTAGAGAGACCTCCCCAGATACAGGAGTGTGTGAGTGAGAGAGAGAGAGGGGGTTAGAGAGACCTCCCCAGATACAGGAGTGTGTGAGAGAGAGAGAGAGAGGGGGTTAGAGAGACCTCCCCAGATACAGGAGTGTGTGAGAGAGAGAGAGAGAGAGAGGGTTAGAGAGACCTCCCCAGATACAGGAGTGTGTGAGTGAGAGAGAGAGAGGGGGTTAGAGAGACCTCCCCAGATACAGGAGTGTGTGAGAGAGAGAGAGAGAGAGAGGGTTAGAGAGACCTCCCCAGATACAGGAGTGTGTGAGTGAGAGAGAGAGAGGGGGTTAGAGAGACCTCCCCAGATACAGGAGTGTGTGAGTGAGAGAGAGAGAGGGGGTTAGAGAGACCTCCCCAGATACAGGAGTGTGAGAGAGAGAGAGAGGGTTAGAGAGACCTCCCCAGATACAGGAGTGTGTGAGAGAGAGGGAGAGAGAGAGAGAGCGTTAGAGAGACCTCCCCAGATACAGGAGTGTGAGAGAGAGAGAGAGGGTTAGAGAGACCTCCCCAGATACAGGAGTGTGTGTGAGAGAGAGAGAGAGAGAGAGGGGGTTAGAGGGACCTCCCCAGATACAGGAGTGTGTGAGAGAGAGAGAGAGAGAGAGAGAGGATTAGAGAGACCTCCACAGATACAGGAGTGTGTGAGAGAGAGAGAGGGGGTTAGAGAGACCTCCCCAGATACAGGAGTGTGAGAGAGAGAGAGGGTTAGAGAGACCTCCCAAGATACAGGAGTGTGTGAGAGAGAGAGAGAGAGAGAGGGGGTTAGAGGGACCTCCCCCGATACAGGAGTGTGTGTGAGAGAGAGAGAGAGAGGGTTAGAGAGACCTTCCCAGATACAGGAGTGTGTGAGAGAGAGAGAGGGGGGTTTAGAGAGACCTCCCCAGATACGGGAGTGTGTGTGAGAGAGTGAGAGAGTTAGAGAGACCTCCCCAGATACAGGAGTGTGTGTGAGAGAGAGAGAGTGGTTTAGAGAGACCTCCCCAGGTACAGGAGTGTGTGTGAGAGAGAGCGAGAGGGTTAGAGAGACCTCCCCAGATACAGGAGTGTGAGAGAGAGAGAGGCTTAGAGAGACCTCCCCAGATACAGGAGTGTGTGAGAGAGAGAGAGAGGGAGAGAGTGTTAGAGAGACCTCACCCGATACAGGAGTGTGTGAGAGAGAGAGAGAGAGAGAGAGGGTTAGAGAGACCTTCCCAGATACAGGAGTGTGTGAGAGAGAGAGAGAGGGGGTTAGAGAGACATCCCCAGATACAGGAGCGTGTGTGAGAGAGTGAGAGCGTTAGAGAGACCTCCCCAGATACAGGAGTGTTTGCGAGAGAGCGAGAGGGGAAGACAGACCTCCCCAGATACAGGAGTGTGTGTGTGAGAGAGAGAGAGAGAGAGAGAGGGTTAGAGAGACCTCCCCAGATACAGGAGTGTGTGAGAGAGAGAGAGAGAGAGGGTTAGGGTGACCTCCCCAGATACAGGAGTGTGTGAGAGAGAGAGAGAGAGGGTTAGAGAGACCTCCCCAGATACAGGAGTGTGTGTGAGAGAGAGAGAGAGAGAGAGAGGGTTAGAGAGACCTCCCCAGATACAGCAGTGTGTGTGAGAGAGAGAGAGACAGAGGGTTAGAGAGACCTCCCCAGATACAGGAGTGTGTGAGTGAGAGAGAGAGAGGGGGTTAGAGAGACCTCCCCAGATACAGGAGTGTGTGTGAGAGAGAGAGAGCGAGAGAGGGTTAGAGAGACCTCCCCAGATACAGGAGTGTGTGTGAGAGAGAGAAAGAGAGAGAGAGAGGGTTAGAGAGACCTGCCCAGATACAGGAGTGTGTGTGAGAGAGAGAGAGAGGGTTAGAGAGAGAGAGAGGGTTAGAGAGACCTCCTGTGGTGAACCACTGTTGTTGCAGTTCCACTGTTCCACTGTCCCTGGGCTGTACATATTCTCTGTTACTGTTTGTTCCATTGTTACTCACTGTGTTATATATTGTTGTTCTTCCGTGGCCCCGCCCCACTGGGGGTTGTATATAGTTGACTGATCTGTAGCCCTGTCTCCAGTCTGGGTTCAGCAGCAGAGAGGCTACGTCGTAGAGAATTAAAACCATGACCTTGTTTCCTACAACTTGTCTCGTGTGTAATTGATGGTGCATCGCCTCCCCAGAAGTAGGAGTGTGTGTGTGCGAGAGGGAGGGAGAGAGAGAGGGTTAGAGAGACTTCCCCAGGTACAGGAGTGTGTGAGTGAGAGAGAGAGAGGGGGTTAGAGAGACCTCCCCAGATACAGGAGTGTGTGAGAGAGAGAGAGAGAGAGAGAGAGGGTTAGAGAGACCTCCCCAGATACAGGAGTGTGTGAGTGAGAGAGAGAGAGGGGGTTAGAGAGACCTCCCCAGATACAGGAGTGTGTGAGTGAGAGAGAGAGAGGGGGTTAGAGAGACCTCCCCAGATACAGGAGTGTGTGAGTGAGAAAGGGTTAGAGAGACCTCCCCAGATACAGGGGTGTGTGTGAGAGAGATTGAGAGAGAGGGTTAGAGAGACCTCCCCAGATGCAGGAGTGTGTGAGGGAGAGAGAGAGAGAGAGAGCTCCCCAGATACAGGAGTGTGTGTGTGAGAGAGAGAGAGGGTTAGCGAGACCTCCCCAGAGTTGTATGTGGTACAACTCTATTTTATTTTATCTCTTATAATACAGTTCGTTCTGGATACTCTGCACGTGCTGTCTCCCTGAGTTTTTCGTGTAGCAGGTCTGTCCTGGTCCTCCTCTCCAGCTAATACTGACCACCGGGGGTCGTGTCTGTGCTTTTATATCTTTCTGTCATTGGTTGTGGTGTTGTGTGTTCTGATTTGTCTGTTGGTGTGTCTATCATGATGTGTGTGTTTGAATATCATGACATCCACCCTTTTTACAAAGATATGTGCCTACGTGGTTATAAATATAATCGTGTCGTGAGTGCATCTAAGAGTGTGTGCGTGTGTTGCGTACAGCGTGTGTATATGACGTAACTATTTACATGGGGCGATGTCGGGTGCGTCACACTAACAAGGTTGTACCATAACAAAACATGGATGCGAGAGAAAAAAAAACTTGAACATTGGTCTGGTCAGACGATATCTGGAACAATAAACAACAACAGGTTATAATACAGAAGTGTTTGACTTTTTGAACGTATGAACAGCGTTATAAGTCCAGTCTAATGGGTGACCGCCTCAAGAATGGGCTGGTCCTCAAGCCGGTTCAGCTGTGGAGATTTGGGGTCACACTGGTTCACCTTGGACTGTTGGAGGTGATGCTGTTGCCGAAGTCTCTCCTTTACCATTTGTTGTACTTCGTGCAGTGCTTGGTTTTTTCATTCGTGCAAATATAACATTCAACATCTTTGTTAGTGTTGCCTTGGCTGTGGTTTGGTTCTGGTGGCGATGGAAGGGGCATGATCCGTGGCATCTCCACGAAGTCATCCTTGGGAACCAGTGGAGGATCCGGCGTGTGCGTACGGTTCAGTTGCGAGCGTGGAAGGCGGCGCAAAGCTCGCTGATTGCGCCTACGCACCAATCCATCCGCCCTGCATGCCAGGAACAAGGTGGAGTCATTTTTCTTTTTATGTTTGTGGTGGACAGCATCTTGTAGCCGATGGGTCGTTGCCATCGAAGTAGCACCATCACTAATATCATGCAAGGCGATGACTGTGCCAGATGTGGAAGTTGGCCGAGACCGTGCACGCTGGTTCCGGCCACCTGCTGTGCCGGAAGGGCGACTCCGCAGAGAAACGTCGAAGCATGTCGCCTTGGAGAGAGAATTGTTGCTCGCATCAACGTCTGGCGATGGCGCGAATTGGTGTGTCCATCTTGGACCGCCGGTGCTGGTTGCCACTGCCGACCCAGTGGGACTGCCACGCGATCCATTCCCTGTCGCCGTGGCATCCGCCGTCACCCTGAGCGTGCCATCACCGAGGCCGCGACACCGCCCGTCCGGAGCAAGGTCTGGCGTGCTCGAATCAGAGTCGGCGCTTGGCTGCTCCCCATCTGGAGTCCGGTCTGCCTTCCGTCGATGCTCCCCGTCCGGAGTCCCAACAGGTTCACTGGAGGCAGCCGAGATTCCCTGAAGCTGCACTTCTGGAGTTGGAACATGCAGGAATGCACCAACCAGTGGAGAGGCTCGAGCCATCCAGGGTGGAAGCGGTGCGCCGCCACCGCAGTCGTCAGTGGTCCCACCGTGATCATCGAGTGCCTCGGTACGCACTAGGCGAGGTCTGTCACCTTGCACCTTTTGCATGGGAAGTGGGATGCTGTCGTCTCTCGTCTCACATCCCGTGGATAGATCCTCATTAGCAGCTTGCTGTTCACTAGGGTTGGGTAAATTGTCAGAGTTTTCATCTGGTGGTGCACACCATGTCGGTGGACTGTCATTGTCTTGCCGTTGTCCTTCATTTGGGCTTTTCTTCTTTGGAATTTTAAATCTTCCCCCAGACATTGCAGAACCTTGTTTATTACCCCCAAATTCTCCCATATGTATGGTCTCGAATATAGGATCCAATGTTTCTATCGACATTGTACTATTTTCCAAAGAACATTCCGTTTCACTTTTCTTCTCAGGTACCTCATATGTATCTTTGTCTAATGTACATGCCTTCATGGTCTCTGGGTCTGATTTTGCTGGGACTGGCATGGTCACAGTCTCTCTTTTACTGTTCTCAATTGCCCACATTATACTCCCCATACATAACTGCTTAATCACTGGGGTTAGTGTGGTACAATGGATAATCGGGTCGACATTATCTGCATCTTCACCATTAGTGGAAAGCACACTTGGTTCACTTGAAACTGCTGCGGGTTTTAAATTCGTTATCTGGCTACTCGATGTCGGTGTCCTCAGGATTCTTGCTCCAATGTTCTCCTCATTTATCAGTGGAGTGTGTATAGGTTCAATGCAATTAATGTTCCCCTCAAGGTTTGAAGAGTCATTACTGACTAACTGCTGGTCTCCGAAGTTGGGACTTTGCGGCGTTGTATTGAAGGGAGACATTTGTCCCTGCAGTAGATATGATTCAGGTTGTGTTATTTCCATTACCTGAGGATCAATGTCTTGTCCATTTTTTCGATCCGTACTAAAACACTGGCAATTCTCAGTCTGCTCCTTGCAAGTTAAACATTCAATTAATTTCTTTAGCAAATCCTCAGCATCCTTCTGTGGCCGTGCAGCATTATTAATCTCTGTTCGGCTATAATGATCCTGAAGGTCAGCGCATAAACCTTTTTTCTTCGGGCTTGGACGAGGCGATTCCTTTGGCTTGTCTTCAGTTGGGCTTGAACAGTCTTCAGCGCTGTGCCCTTCATTGTAGCATGAGAGACCGTCATGGTCATGCTGCTGTGTAGTGGAGCATGGTAGGCTGTTATAGCCATCTTGCTGTTCACGTGAGCATGGCAGACTTGCATCGTCTGCCGCTGGTTGGTCAGGAGAGGTTGCTAGACCCTCAAGGTCTTGTTCCTGCAAGGACTGCACATTGGAGTCTTGCGTTGCTTCTATCGTGGAGGCTGTCCACGAGCTCTCTGTGGAGGCTTGTGACACTGGAGTCACTTCTTGTTCGTGCAAGGACTGCGCTCTGGAGTCTTGCGTTGCTTCTATCGTGGAGGCTGTCCACGAGCTCCCTGTGGAGGCTTGTGACACTGGAGTCACTTCTTGTTCGTGCAAGGACTGCGCTCTGGAGTCTTGCGTTGCTTCTATCGTGGAGGCTGTCCACGAGCTCTCTGTGGAGGCTTGTGACACTGGAGTCACTTCTGGTTCATGCGAGGACTGCGCTCTGGAGTCTTGCATGTCTTCTTTCATAGAGTTGGGAACGCTGAGCGGGACGTGGACCACGCTCTGTGTGGCAGCAGGGCGCTCTCCGTGTGCTTGCACCGCTCCCTGTCTGTTAATGTCAGGCTGCAGCATCATCCGGTACTGATAAGTTGGGACGTCATATCTGCTGGATTGAAGATCCTCAAATCCGAAAATTGAATCCGCATCTGCGTCGGATTCAATGTGGGGGCCGCCAATGTGCAACACGAAAGGTTCGTCCGAGTCATAGTCGTATAGGACCACGGAGCTATCATTGGGCTCGCGAGGTCCGGAAACACTGTAAAGATCGTCATCGAAGTATTCGAGGTCGGAATCATCGGCTTGTGCGTAGGTAACTGCTTGTCGGAGGGTTCTTCGGAGGTCAAATTCATCTCCTGGGTCAATTTGCGGCACTGTGCTGTCAGTCCAGGTGAGGGAAGGTTGTTTTACAGCTTTAACAGATTTTTGTTTTTTTGATTTGGGACGTTTCCCTTATTAAATTGGATTTGGAACGTTTCCCCTTTAAATTGGTGCAGTCTGGGGCCTCTGACATCCTGACGCTCGGTATGTAGCACGTAGGAAGCGACTGCGCATGCTCAGATCGCTGTTCCTTTACCGATGGCCGTTTTCTTGAATGCGTTAGCGCAGCATCTCGCGCATGCGCAAACGAAACTTCCGGTTCTGCGCACTGCTCGCGCAACTGTGCTAGCGTGATACCTTTAGCAAGATGGCCGCCGACCTCGACCCAGCCCTCTCTCAGGCCTGGGATTTCGGCCTCTGGGAATTCGAGCTCCGGGATCCCGGCCACGAGGTGAGTACTGCCGCTTTTCTTACCTTTACTTGCCGATTGGAGTGCGTTTTCTTCACAGTACTTGGCGAATTTGTCCAGGACTGCCTGGTAATCGTAGCTTTGCTGCCTCCTGAAGAACCTGAACCGTGTGAATATTTCTCTTGCCCTTGCACCGGCGATGGTGAGGACAATTTCAATTTTTTCGCTATCATCCAGGTCTTGGAGTTCAGCTGCCACCAGGAACAATTCGAACACTTGCCGGAATCGCCGCCAGTTTTCGTGGAGGTCGCCGTGGCACTGGAGCGGCTGCGGAACCGGGAGCTCTATCATTTTGCCTGGGCACTGCTGGTTGTCTGTGTACACTGAGGTATGCCGGCAGGTATCGATTCACTCCTGTACCATGTGGTGTTGGGTGCTCTGGTGCACAGATGAGCCAACACAGTTGTATGTGGTACAACTCTATTTTATTTTAATTCTTATAATACAGTTCGTTCTGGATACTCTGCACGTGCTGTCTCCCTGAGTGTGTCGTGTAGTAGGTCTGTCCTGGTCCTCCTCTGCAGCTAATACTGACAACCGGGGGTCGTGTCTGTGCTTTTATATCTTTCTGTCATTGGTTGTGGTGTTGTGTGTTCTGATTTGTCTGTTGGTGTGTCTATCATGATGTGTGTGTTTGAATATCATGACAGGGGAGGTCTCTCTCACCCTTTCTCTCTCTCTCTCACACACACTCCTGTATCTGGGGCGGTCTCTCTAACCCTCTCTCTCTCTCTCTCTCTCACACACTCCTGTATCTGGGGAGGTCTCTCTAACCCTCTCTCTCTCCCCCTCCCTCTCGCACACACACACTCCTGTATCTGGGGAGGTCTCTCTAACACTCTCTCTCTCTCTCTCTCTCTCACACACACTCCTGTATCTGGGGAGGTCTCTCTAACCCCCTCTCTCTCTCTCTCTCTCTCTCTCACACACTCCTGTATCTGGGGAGGTCTCTCTAACCCTCTCTCTCTCTCTCTCTCACACACACTCCTGTATCTGGGGAGGTCTCTCTAACCCTCTCTCTCTCTCTCACACACACTCCTGTATCTGGGGAGGTCTCTCTAACCCCCTCTCTCTCTCTCTCTCTCTCACACACACTCCTGTATCTGGGGAGGTCTCTCTAGCCCCCTCTCTCTCTCTCACACACACTCCTGTATCTGGGGAGGTCTCTCTAACCCTCTCTCTCTCCCCCTCCCTCTCGCACACACACACTCCTGTATCTGGGGAGGTCTCTCTGACCCTCTCTCTCTCCCCCTCCCTCTCGCACACACACACTCCTGTATCTGGGGAGGTCTCTCTAACCCTCTATCTCTCCCCCTCCCTCTCGCACACACACACTCCTGTATCTGGGGAGGTCTCTCTGACCCTCTCTCTCACACACACATTCCTGTATCTGGGGAGGTCTCTCTAACGCTCTCTCTCTCTCTCTGTCTATCTCACACACTCCTGTATCTGGGGAGGTCTCTCTAACCCTCTCTCTCTCTCCATCTCTCACGCACTCTCCTGTACCTGGGGAGGTCTCTCTAACTCTCTCTCTCTCTAACCCTCTCTCTCTCTCTCTCGCTCACACACTCCTGTATCTGGGGAGGTCTCTCTAACCCTCACTCTCTCTCTCTGTCTCTCTCTCACACTCTTGTATCTGGGGAGGTCTCTCTAACCCTCTCTCTCTCTCTCTCACACACTCTCCTGTATCTGGGGAGGTCTCTCTAACCCTCTCTCTCTCTAACCCTCTCTCTCTCTCTCTCACACACACTCCTGTATCTGGGGAGGTCTCTCTAACCCTCTCTCTAACACACACTCCTGTATCTGGGGAGGTCTCTCTAACCCTCTCTCTCTCCCCCTCCCACTCGCACACACACACTCCTACTTCTGGGGAGGCGATGCACCATCAATTACACACGAGACCAGTTGCAGGAAACAAGGTCATGGTTTTAATTCTCTACGACGTAGCCTCTCTGCTGCTGAACCCAGACTGGAGACAGGGCTACAGATCAGTCAACTATATACAACCCCCAGTGGGGCGGGGCCACGGAAGAACAACAACATATAACACAGTGAGTAACAATGGAACAAACAGTAACAGAGAATATGTACAGCCCAGGAACAGTGGAACAGTGGAACTGCAATAACAGTGGTTCACCACAGGAGGTCTCTCTAACCCCCTCTCTCTCTCTCTCTCTCTCACACTCCTGTATCTGGGGAGGTCTCTCTAACCCCCTCACTCTCTCTCTCACACACACTCCTGTATCTGGGGAGGTCTCTCTAACCCTCTCTCTCTCTCTCACACACTCCTGTATCTGGGGAGGTCTCTCTAACCCTCTCTCTCTCTCTCTCTCTCTCACACACACTCCTGTATCTGGGGAGGTCTCTCTAACTCTCTCTCTCACACACACTCCTGTATCTGGGGAGGTCTCTCTAACCCTCTCTCTCTCTCTCACACACTCCTGTATCTGGGGAGGTCTCTCTAACCCTCTCTCTCTCTCTCACACACACTCCTGTATCTGGGGAGGTCTCTCTAACCCTCTCTCTCTCTCTCTCTCACTCACACACTCCTGTATCTGGGGAGGTCTCTCTAACTCTCTCTCTCTCTCTCACACACTCTCCTGTATCTGGGGAGGTCTCTCTAACTCTCTCTCTCTCTCACACACACACTCCTGTATCTGGGGAGGTCTCTCTAACTCTCTCTCTCTCTCTCACACACTCTCCTGTATCTGGGGAGGTCTCTCTAACTCTCTCTCTCTCACACACTCTCCTGTATCTGTGGAGGTCTCTCTAACCCTCTCTCTCTCTCTCACTCTCTCACGCACACTCCTGTATCTGGGGTGGTCTCTCTAACCCTCTCTCTCTCTCTCTCTCTCACACACACTCCTGTATCTGGGGAGGTCTCTCTAACCCCCTCTCTCTCTCTCTCACACACTCCTGTATCTGGGGAGGTCTCTCTAACCCTCTCTCTCTCTCACGCACACTCCTGTATCGGGGGAGGTCTCTCTAACCCTCTCTCTCTCCCCCTCCCTCTCGCACACACACACTCCTGTATCTGGGGAGGTCTCTCTAACCCCCTCTCTCTCTCTCTCTCTCTCTCACACACACTCCTGTATCTGGGGAGGTCTCTCTAACCCTCTCTCTCTCTCTCTCTCACACACACTCCTGTATCTGGGGAGGTCTCTCTAACCCTCTCTCTCTCTCTCACACACACTCCTGTATCTGGGGAGGTCTCCCTAACCCCCTCTCTCTCTCTCTCTCTCACACACTCCTGTATCTGGGGAGGTCTCTCTAACCCTCTCTCTCTCTCTCACACACACTCCTGTATCTGGGGAGGTCTCTCTAACCCTCTCTCTCTCCCCCTCCCTCTCGCACACACACACTCCTGTATCTGGGGAGGTCTCTCTAACCCTCT
>NC_092725.1:4202687-4312687 GCF_047496885.1 Scyliorhinus torazame | reverse complement strand
CTAACCCTCACTCTCTCTCTCTGTCTCTCTCTCACACTCTTGTATCTGGGGAGGTCTCTCTAACCCTCTCTCTCTCTCTCTCTCTCACACACTCTCCTGTATCTGGGGAGGTCTCTCTAACCCTCTCTCTCTCTAACCCTCTCTCTCTCTCTCTCTCACACTCTCCTGCATCTGGGTAGGTCTCTCTAACCCTCTCCCCCTCCCTCCCGCACACTCACACTCCTACTTCTGGGGAGGTCATTCTAGCCCTCTCTCTCTCCCCCTCCCTCTCGCACACACACACTCCTGTATCTGGGGAGGTCTCTCTAACCCTCTCTCTCTCTCTCTCTCACACACTCTCCTGTATCTGGGTAGGTCTCTCTAACCCTCTCCCCCTCCCTCTCGCACACACACACTCCTACTTCTGGGGAGGCGATGCACCATCAATTACACACGAGACAAGTTGTAGGAAACAAGGTCATGGTTTTAATTCTCTACGACGTAGCCTCTCTGCTGCTGAACCCAGACTGGAGACAGGGCTACAGATCAGTCAACTATATACAACCCCCAGTGGGGCGGGGCCACGGAAGAACAACAATATATAACACAGTGAGTAACAATGGAACAAACAGTAACAGAGAATATGTACAGCCCAGGAACAGTGGAACTGCAATAACAGTGGTTCACCACAGGAGGTCTCTCTAACCCTCTCTCTCTCTCTCTCACACTCTCCTGCATCTGGGTAGGTCTCTCTAACCCTCTCCCCCTCCCTCCCGCACACTCACACTCCTACTTCTGGGGAGGTCATTCTAGCCCTCTCTCTCTCCCCCTCCCTCTCGCACACACACACTCCTGTATCTGGGGTGGTCTCTCTAACCCTCTCTCTCTCTCTCTCACACACACTCCTGTATCTGGGGAGGTCTCTCTAACCCTCTCTCTCTCTCTCTCACACACTCCTGTATCTGGGGAGGTCTCTCTAACCCTCTCTCTCTCTCACGCACACTCCTGTATCTGGGGAGGTCTCTCTAAACCTCTCTCTCTCTCTCTCTCTCACACACACTCCTGTATCTGGGGAGGTCTCTCTAACCCTCTCTCTCTCTCTCTCTCTCTCTCACACACTCCTGTATCTGGGGAGGTCTCTCTAACTCTCTCTCTCTCTCTCACACACACTCCTGTATCTGGGGAGGTCTCTCTAACTCTCTCTCTCTCTCTCAAACTCCTGTATCTGTGGAGGTCTCTCTAACCCTCTCTCTCTCTCTCACTCTCTCACGCACACTCCTGTATCTGGGGTGGTCTCTCTAACCCTCTCTCTCTCTCTCTCACACACACTCCTGTATCTGGGGAGGTCTCTCTAACCCTCTCTCTCTCTCTCTCACACACTCCTGTATCTGGGGAGGTCTCTCTAACCCTCTCTCTCTCTCACGCACACTCCTGTATCTGGGGAGGCCTCTCTAAACCTCTCTCTCTCTCTCTCTCTCACACACACTCCTGTATCTGGGGAGGTCTCTCTAAACCTCTCTCTCTCTCTCACACACACTCCTGTATCTGGGGAGGTCTCTCTAACCCCCTCTCTCTCTCTCTCACACACACTCCTGTATCTGGGGAGGTCTCTCTAACCCTCTCTCTCTCTCCCTCTCACACTCCTGTATCTGGGGAGGTCTCTCTAACCCCCTCTCTCTCTCTCTCACACACACTCCTGTATCTGGGGAGGTCTCTCTAACCCTCTCTCTCTCTCTCTCACACACACTCCTGTATCTGGGGATGTCTCTCTAACCCCCTCTCTCTCTCTCTCACACACTCTTGTATCTGGGAAGGTCTCTCTAACCCTCTCTCTCTCTCTCACACACACTCCTGTATCTGGACAGGTCTCTCTAACTCTCTCTCTCTCTCTCACACACACACTCCTGTATCTGTGGAGGTCTCTCTGACCCTCTCTCTCACACACACTCCTGTATCTGGGGAGGTCTCTCTCACCCTCTCTCTCACACACACATTCCTGTATCTGGGGAGGTCTCTCTAACCCTCTCTCTCTCTCTCTCTCTGTCTATCTCACACACTCCTGTATCTGGGGAGGTCTCTCTAACCCTCTCTCTCTCTCTCTCTCACGCACTCTCCTGTATCTGGGGAGGTCTCTCTAACTCTCTCTCTCTCTAACCCTCTCTCTCTCTCTCTCGCTCACACACTCCTGTATATGGGGAGGTCTCTCTAACCCTCACTCTCTCTCTCTGTCTCTCTCTCACACTCTTGTATCTGGGGAGGTCTCTCTAACCCTCTCTCTCTCTCTCTCTCTCACACACTCTCCTGTATCTGGGGAGGTCTCTCTAACCCTCTCTCTCTCTAACCCTCTCTCTCTCTCTCTCTCACACTCTCCTGCATCTGGGTGGGTCTCTCTAACCCTCTCCCCCTCCCTCCCGCACACTCACACTCCTACTTCTGGGGAGGTCATTCTAGCCCTCTCTCTCTCCCCCTCCCTCTCGCACACACACACTCCTGTATCTGGGGAGGTCTCTCTAACCCTCTCTCTCTCTCTCTCTCACACACTCTCCTGTATCTGGGTAGGTCTCTCTAACCCTCTCCCCCTCCCTCTCGCACACACACACTCCTACTTCTGGGGAGGCGATGCACCATCAATTACACACGAGACAAGTTGTAGGAAACAAGGTCATGGTTTTAATTCTCTACGACGTAGCCTCTCTGCTGCTGAACCCAGACTGGAGACAGGGCTACAGATCAGTCAACTATATACAACCCCCAGTGGGGCGGGGCCACGGAAGAACAACAATATATAACACAGTGAGTAACAATGGAACAAACAGTAACAGAGAATATGTACAGCCCAGGAACAGTGGAACTGCAATAACAGTGGTTCACCACAGGAGGTCTCTCTAACCCTCTCTCTCTCTCTCTCTCTCACACACACCCCTGTATCTGGGGAGGTCTCTCTAACTCTCTCCCTCTCTCTCTCTCACACACTCCTGTATCTGGGGAGGTCTCTCTAACTCTCTCTCTCAAACTCCTGTATCTGTGGAGGTCTCTCTAACCCTCTCTCTCTCTCTCACTCTCTCACGCACACTCCTGTATCTGGGGTGGTCTCTCTAACCCTCTCTCTCTCTCTCACACACACTCCTGTATCTGGGGAGGTCTCTCTAACCCTCTCTCTCTCTCTCTCACACACTCCTGTATCTGGGGAGGTCTCTCTAACCCTCTCTCTCTCTCACACACACTCCTGTATCTGGGGAGGTCTCTCTAAACCTCTCTCTCTCTCTCTCTCTCACACACACTCCTGTATCTGGGGAGGTCTCTCTAAACCTCTCTCTCTCTCTCACACACACTCCTGTATCTGGGGAGGTCTCTCTAACCCACTCTCTCTCTCTCTCACACACACTCCTGTATCTGGGGAGGTCTCTCTAACCCTCTCTCTCTCTCCCTCTCACACTCCTGTATCTGGGGAGGTCTCTCTAACCCCCTCTCTCTCTCACACACACTCCTGTATCTGGGGAGGTCTCTCTAACCCTCTCTCTCTCTCTCTCACACACACTCCTGTATCTGGGGAGGTCTCTCTAACCCCCTCTCTCTCTCTCTCACACACTCTTGTATCTGGGAAGGTCTCTCTAACCCTCTCTCTCTCTCTCACACACACTCCTGTATCTGGACAGGTCTCTCTAACTCTCTCTCTCTCTCACACACACACTCCTGTATCTGTGGAGGTCTCTCTGACCCTCTCTCTCACACACACTCCTGTATCTGGGGAGGTCTCTCTCACCCTCTCTCTCACACACACACTCCTGTATCTGTGGAGGTCTCTCTGACCCTCTCTCTCACACACACTCCTGTATCTGGGGAGGTCTCTCTAACCCTCTCTCTCTCTCTCTCTCTGTCTATCTCACACACTCCTGTATCTGGGGAGGTCTCTCTAACCCTCTCTCTCTCTCTCTCTCTCACGCACTCTCCTGTATCTGGGGAGGTCTCTCTAACTCTCTCTCTCTCTAACCCTCTCTCTCTCTCTCTCGCTCACACACTCCTGTATATGGGGAGGTCTCTCTAACCCTCACTCTCTCTCTCTGTCTCTCTCTCACACTCTTGTATCTGGGGAGGTCTCTCTAACCCTCTCTCTCTCTCTCTCTCTCACACACTCTCCTGTATCTGGGGAGGTCTCTCTAACCCTCTCTCTCTCTAACCCTCTCTCTCTCTCTCTCTCACACTCTCCTGCATCTGGGTAGGTCTCTCTAACCCTCTCTCCCTCCCTCTCGCACACTCACACTCCTACTTCTGGGGAGGTCACTCTAGCCCTCTCTCTCTCCCCCTCCCTCTCGCACACACACACTCCTTTATCTGGGGAGGTCTCTCTAACCCTCTCTCTCTCTCACTCACACACTCCTGTACCTGGGGAAGTCTCTCTAACCCTCTCTCTCTCCCCCTCCCACTCGCACACACACACTCCTACTTCTGGGGAGGCGATGCACCATCAATTACACTCGAGACAAGTTGTAGGAAACAAGGTCATGGTTTTAATTCTCTACGACGTAGCCTGTCTGCTGCAGAACCCAGACTGGAGACAGGGCTACAGATCAGTCAACTATATACAACCCCCAGTGGGGCGGGGCCACGGAAGAACAACAATATATAACACAGTGAGTAACAATGGAACAAACAGTAACAGAGAATATGTACAGCCCAGGAACAGTGGAACTGCAATAACAGTGGTTCACCACAGGAGGTCTCTCTAACCCTCTCTCTCTCTCTAACCCTCTCTCTCTCTCTCACACACACTCCTGTATCTGGGGAGGTCTCTCTAACCCACTCTCTCTCTCACACACACACTCCTGTATCTGGGGAGGTCTCTCTAACCCTCTCTCTCTCTCTCTCTCACTCACACACTCCTGTATCTGGGGAGGTCTCTCTAACTCTCTCTCTCTCTCTCACACACACTCCTGTATCTGGGGAGGTCTCTCAAACCCTCTCTCTCTCTCTCTCTCTCTCACACACACTCCTGTATCTGGGGAGGTCTCTCTAACCCTCTCTCTCTCTCTCTCTCACTCACACACTCCTGTATCTGGGGAGGTCTCTCTAACTCTCTCTCTCTCTCTCACACACACTCCTGTATCTGGGGAGGTCTCTCTAACTCTCTCTCTCTCTCTCAAACTCCTGTATCTGTGGAGGTCTCTCTAACCCTCTCTCTCTCTCTCACTCTCTCACGCACACTCCTGTATCTGGGGTGGTCTCTCTAACCCTCTCTCTCTCTCTCTCACACACACTCCTGTATCTGGGGAGGTCTCTCTAACCCTCTCTCTCTCTCACGCACACTCCTGTATCTGGGGAGGTCTCTCTAACCCCCTCTCTCTCTCTCTCTCACACACTCCTGTATCTGGGGAGGTCTCTCTAACCCTCTCTCTCTCTCACGCACACTCCTGTATCTGGGGAGGTCTCTCTAACCCCCTCTCTCTCTCTCTCACACACACTCCTGTATCTGGGGAGGTCTCTCTAACCCTCTCTCTCTCTCCCTCTCACACTCCTGTATCTGGGGAGGTCTCTCTAACCCCCTCTCTCTCTCTCTCACACACACTCCTGTATCTGGGGAGGTCTCTCTAACCCTCTCTCTCTCTCTCACACACACTCCTGTATCTGGGGAGGTCTCTCTAACCCCCTCTCTCTCTCTCACACACACTCCTGTATCTGGGGAGGTCTCTCTAACCCTCGCTCTCTATCTCTCTCTC
Organism: Scyliorhinus torazame; assembly: GCF_047496885.1. Taxonomy (NCBI): domain Eukaryota; kingdom Metazoa; phylum Chordata; class Chondrichthyes; order Carcharhiniformes; family Scyliorhinidae; genus Scyliorhinus; species Scyliorhinus torazame. The sequence continues at coordinate 4,306,994 of NC_092725.1, read as the reverse complement.
ACACTCCTGTATCTGGGGAGGTCTCTCTAACCCTCTCTCTCTCTCCCTCTCACACTCCTGTATCTGGGGAGGTCTCTCTAACCCTCTCTCTCTCTCTCTCTCTCACACACACTCCTGTATCTGGGGAGGTCTCTCTAACCCTCTCTCTCTCTCTCTCACACTCCTGTATCTGGGGAGGTCTCTCTAACCCTCTCTCTCTCTCTCTCTCACACACACTCCTGTATCTGGGGAGGTCTCTCTAACCCTCTCGCTCTCTCACACACACTCCTGTATCTGGGGAGGTCTCTCTAACCCTCTCTCTCCCTCTCACACACTCCTGTATCTGGGGAGGTCTCTCAAACCCCCTCTCTCTCACTCTCTCACACACTCCTGTATCTGCGGAGGTCTCTCTAACCCTCTCTCTCTCTCTCTCACACACTCCTGTATCTGGGGAGGTCTCTCTAACCCTCTCTCTCTCTCACACACTCCTGTATCTGGGGAGGTCTCTCTAACCCTTTCTCTCTCTCTCTCTCTCACACTCCTGTATCTGGGGAGATCTCTCTAACCCTCTCTCTCTCTCTCTCTCTCACACACACTCCTGTATCTGGGGAGGTCTCTCTAACCCTCTCGCTCTCTCTCACACACACTCCTGTATCTGGGGAGGTCTCTCTAACCCTCTCTCTCTCTCTCACACACACTCCTGTATCTGGGGAGGTCTCTCTAACCCCCTCTCTCTCTCTCTCTCTCTCTCACACACTCCTGTATCTGGGGAGGTCTCTCTAACCCATTCTCTCTCTCTCTCTCTCACACACTCCTGTATCTGGGGAGGTCTCTCTAACCCTCTCTCTCTCTCTCTCTCTCTCACACACTCCTGTATCTGGGGAGGTCTCTCTAACCCTCTCTCTCTCTCTCTCACACACACCTGTATCTGGGAAGGTCTCTCTAACCCTCTCTCTCTCCCTCGCAGACCCCTGTATCTGGAGAGGTCTCTCTAACCCTCTCTCTCTCTCACACGCACACTCCTGTATCTGGGGAGGTCTCTCTAACCCTCTCGCTCTCTCTCACACTCCTGTTCTGGGGAGGTCTCTCTAACCCTCTCTCTCTCCCTCACAGACCCCTGTATCTGGAGAGGTCTCTCTAACCCTCTCTCTCTCTCACACACTCACTCCTGTATCTGGGGAGGTCTCTCTAACCCTCTCTCTCCCTCTCTCTCACACTCCTGTTCTGGGGAGGTCTCACTAACCCTCGCTCTCTCTCTCTCTCTCTCACACTCCTGTATCTGGGGAGGTCTCTCTAACCCTCTCGCTCTCTCTCTCTCACACTCCTGTTCTGGGGAGGTCTCTCTAACCCTCTCTCTCTCTCTCTCTCACATACACTCCTGTATCTGGGGAGGTCTCTCTAACCCTCTCTCTCTCTCTCTCTCACACACACTCCTGTATCTGGGGAGGTCTCTCTAACCCTCTCTCTCTCTCACACACACTCCTGTATCTGGGGAGGTCTCTCTAACCCTCGCTCTCTCTCTCTCTCTCACACTGCTGTATCTGGGGAGGTCTCTCTAACCCTCTCTCTCTCTCCCTCTCACACTCGTGTATCTGGGGAGGTCTCGCTAACCCTCTCTCTCTCTCTCACACACACTCCTGTATCTGGGGAGGTCTCTCTAGCCCTCTCTCTCTCTCTCTCTCACACTCTCCTGCATCTGGGTAGGTCTCTCTAACCCTCTCTCCCTCCCTCTCGCACACTCACACTCCTACTTCTGGGGAGGTCACTCTAGCCCTCTCTCTCTCCCCCTCCCTCTCGCACACACACACTCCTACTTCTGGGGAGGCGATGCACCATCAATTACACACGAGACAAGTTGTAGGAAACAAGGTCATGGTTTTAATTCTCTACGACGTAGCCTGTCTGCTGCAGAACCCAGACTGGAGACAGGGCTACAGATCAGTCAACTATATACAACCCCCAGTGGGGCGGGGCCACGGAAGAACAACAATATATAACACAGTGAGTAACAATGGAACAAACAGTAACAGAGAATATGTACAGCCCAGGAACAGTGGAACTGCAATAACAGTGGTTCACCACAGGAGGTCTCTCTAACCCTCTCTCTCTCTCTAACCCTCTCTCTCTCTCTCACACACACTCCTGTATCTGGGGAGGTCTCTCTAACCCACTCTCTCTCTCACACACACACTCCTGTATCTGGGGAGGTCTCTCTAACCCTCTCTCTCTCTCTCTCTCACTCACACACTCCTGTATCTGGGGAGGTCTCTCTAACTCTCTCTCTCTCTCTCACACACACTCCTGTATCTGGGGAGGTCTCTCTAACTCTCTCTCTCTCTCTCAAACTCCTGTATCTGTGGAGGTCTCTCTAACCCTCTCTCTCTCTCTCACTCTCTCACGCACACTCCTGTATCTGGGGTGGTCTCTCTAACCCTCTCTCTCTCTCTCTCACACACACTCCTGTATCTGGGGAGGTCTCTCTAACCCTCTCTCTCTCTCACGCACACTCCTGTATCTGGGGAGGTCTCTCTAACCCCCTCTCTCTCTCTCTCTCACACACTCCTGTATCTGGGGAGGTCTCTCTAACCCTCTCTCTCTCTCACGCACACTCCTGTATCTGGGGAGGTCTCTCTAACCCCCTCTCTCTCTCTCTCACACACACTCCTGTATCTGGGGAGGTCTCTCTAACCCTCTCTCTCTCTCCCTCTCACACTCCTGTATCTGGGGAGGTCTCTCTAACCCCCTCTCTCTCTCTCTCACACACACTCCTGTATCTGGGGAGGTCTCTCTAACCCTCTCTCTCTCTCTCACACACACTCCTGTATCTGGGGAGGTCTCTCTAACCCCCTCTCTCTCTCTCACACACACTCCTGTATCTGGGGAGGTCTCTCTAACCCTCGCTCTCTATCTCTCTCTCACACTCCTGTATCTGGGGAGGTCTCTCTAACCCTCTCTCTCTCTCCCTCTCACACTCCTGTATCTGGGGAGGTCTCTCTAACCCTCTCTCTCTCTCTCTCTCTCACACACACTCCTGTATCTGGGGAGGTCTCTCTAACCCTCTCTCTCTCTCTCTCACACTCCTGTATCTGGGGAGGTCTCTCTAACCCTCTCTCTCTCTCTCTCTCACACACACTCCTGTATCTGGGGAGGTCTCTCTAACCCTCTCGCTCTCTCACACACACTCCTGTATCTGGGGAGGTCTCTCTAACCCTCTCTCTCCCTCTCACACACTCCTGTATCTGGGGAGGTCTCTCAAACCCCCTCTCTCTCACTCTCTCACACACTCCTGTATCTGCGGAGGTCTCTCTAACCCTCTCTCTCTCTCTCTCACACACTCCTGTATCTGGGGAGGTCTCTCTAACCCTCTCTCTCTCTCACACACTCCTGTATCTGGGGAGGTCTCTCTAACCCTTTCTCTCTCTCTCTCTCTCACACTCCTGTATCTGGGGAGATCTCTCTAACCCTCTCTCTCTCTCTCTCTCTCACACACACTCCTGTATCTGGGGAGGTCTCTCTAACCCTCTCGCTCTCTCTCACACACACTCCTGTATCTGGGGAGGTCTCTCTAACCCTCTCTCTCTCTCTCACACACACTCCTGTATCTGGGGAGGTCTCTCTAACCCCCTCTCTCTCTCTCTCTCTCTCTCACACACTCCTGTATCTGGGGAGGTCTCTCTAACCCATTCTCTCTCTCTCTCTCTCACACACTCCTGTATCTGGGGAGGTCTCTCTAACCCTCTCTCTCTCTCTCTCTCTCTCACACACTCCTGTATCTGGGGAGGTCTCTCTAACCCTCTCTCTCTCTCTCTCACACACACCTGTATCTGGGAAGGTCTCTCTAACCCTCTCTCTCTCCCTCGCAGACCCCTGTATCTGGAGAGGTCTCTCTAACCCTCTCTCTCTCTCACACGCACACTCCTGTATCTGGGGAGGTCTCTCTAACCCTCTCGCTCTCTCTCACACTCCTGTTCTGGGGAGGTCTCTCTAACCCTCTCTCTCTCCCTCACAGACCCCTGTATCTGGAGAGGTCTCTCTAACCCTCTCTCTCTCTCACACACTCACTCCTGTATCTGGGGAGGTCTCTCTAACCCTCTCTCTCCCTCTCTCTCACACTCCTGTTCTGGGGAGGTCTCACTAACCCTCGCTCTCTCTCTCTCTCTCTCACACTCCTGTATCTGGGGAGGTCTCTCTAACCCTCTCGCTCTCTCTCTCTCACACTCCTGTTCTGGGGAGGTCTCTCTAACCCTCTCTCTCTCTCTCTCTCACATACACTCCTGTATCTGGGGAGGTCTCTCTAACCCTCTCTCTCTCTCTCTCTCACACACACTCCTGTATCTGGGGAGGTCTCTCTAACCCTCTCTCTCTCTCACACACACTCCTGTATCTGGGGAGGTCTCTCTAACCCTCGCTCTCTCTCTCTCTCTCACACTGCTGTATCTGGGGAGGTCTCTCTAACCCTCTCTCTCTCTCCCTCTCACACTCGTGTATCTGGGGAGGTCTCGCTAACCCTCTCTCTCTCTCTCACACACACTCCTGTATCTGGGGAGGTCTCTCTAGCCCTCTCTCTCTCTCTCTCTCACACTCTCCTGCATCTGGGTAGGTCTCTCTAACCCTCTCCCCCTCCCTCTCGCACACACACTCTTGTATCTGGGGAGGTCTCTCTAAGCCTCTCTCTCTCTCTCTCACACTCACTCCTGTATCTGGGCAGGTCTCTCTAACCCTCCTCTCTCTCTCTCTCACATACACTCCTGTATCTGGGGAGGTCTCTCTAACCCCCTCTCTCTCTCTCTCTCTCTCTCTCACACTCTCCTGTATCTGGGGACGTCTCTCTCACCCTCTCTCTCTCTCTCTCTGTTACACACATTCCTGTATCTGGGGAGGTCTCTCTAACCCTCTCTCTCTCTCTCTCTCTCTCTCACACACACTCCTGTATCTGGGGAGGTCTCTCTAACCCTCTCTCTCTCTCACACACACTCCTGTATCTGGGGAGGTCTCTCGAACCCGCTCTTTCTCTCTCTCTCTCTCACACTCCTGTATCTGGGGAGGTCTCTCTAACCCACTCTCTCTCTCTCTCTCACACACTCCTGTATCTGGGGAGGTCTCTCTAAGCCTCTCTCTCTCTCTCTCACACTCACTCCTGTATCTGGGGAGGTCTCTCTAACCCTCCTCTCTCTCTCTCTCACATACACTCCTGTATCTGGGGAGGTCTCTCTAACCCTCTCACTCTCTCACACACACTCCTGTATCTGGGGAGGTCTGTCTAACCCTCTCTCTCTCTCTCTCTCACACACACTCCTGTTTCTGGGGAGGTCTCTCTGACCCTCTCTCTCTCTCTCTCTCACACTCCTGTATCTGGGGAGGTCTCTCTAACCCTCTCTCTCTCTCCCTCTCACACTCCTGTATCTGGGGAGGTCTCTCTAACCCTCTCTCTCTCTCTCACACACACTCCTGTATCTGGGGAGGTCTCTCTAACCCTTTCTCTCTCTCTCTCTCTCACACTCCTGTATCTGGGGAGATCTCTCTAACCCTCTCTCTCTCTCTCTCTCACACACACTCCTGTATCTGGGGAGGTCTCTCTCACCCTCTCGCTCTCTCTCACACACACTCCTGTATCTGGGGAGGTCTCTCTAACCCTCTCTCTCTCTCTCACACACACTCCTGTATCTGGGGAGGTCTCTCTAACCCCCTCTCTCTCTCTCTCTCTCTCTCTCACACACTCCTGTATCTGGGGAGGTCTCTCTAACCCATTCTCTCTCTCTCTCTCTCACACACTCCTGTATCTGGGGAGGTCTCTCTAACCCTCTCTCTCTCTCTCTCTCTCTCACACACTCCTGTATCTGGGGAGGTCTCTCTAACCCTCTCTCTCTCTCTCTCACACACACCTGTATCTGTGAAGGTCTCTCTAACACTCTCTCTCTCCCTCGCAGACCCCTGTATCTGGAGAGGTCTCTCTAACCCTCTCTCTCTCTCACACACACACTCCTGTATCTGGGGAGGTCTCTCTAACCCTCTCGCTCTCTCTCACACTCCTGTTCTGGGGAGGTCTCTCTAACCCTCTCTCTCTCCCTCACAGACCCCTGTATCTGGAGAGGTCTCTCTAACCCTCTCTCTCTCTCACACACTCACTCCTGTATCTGGGGAGGTCTCTCTAACCCTCTCTCTCCCTCTCTCTCACACTCCTGTTCTGGGGAGGTCTCTCTAACCCTCGCTCTCTCTCTCTCTCTCTCACACTCCTGTATCTGGGGAGGTCTCTCTAACCCTCTCGCTCTCTCTCTCTCACACTCCTGTTCTGGGGAGGTCTCTCTAACCCTCTCTCTCTCTCTCTCTCACATACACTCCTGTATCTGGGGAGGTCTCTCTAACCCTCTCTCTCTCTCTCTCTCACACACACTCCTGTATCTGGCGAGGTCTCTCTAACCCTCTCTCTCTCTCACACACACTCCTGTATCTGGGGAGGTCTCTCTAACCCTCGCTCTCTCTCTCTCTCTCACACTGCTGTATCTGGGGAGGTCTCTCTAACCCTCTCTCTCTCTCCCTCTCTCTCTCTCCCTCTCACACTCGTGTATCTGGGGAGGTCTCGCTAACCCTCTCTCTCTCTCTCACACACACTCCTGTATCTGGGGAGGTCTCTCTAGCCCTCTCTCTCTCTCTCTCTCACACTCTCCTGCATCTGGGTAGGTCTCTCTAACCCTCTCCCCCTCCCTCTCGCACACACACTCTTGTATCTGGGGAGGTCTCTCTAAGCCTCTCTCTCTCTCTCTCACACTCACTCCTGTATCTGGGGAGGTCTCTCTAACCCTCCTCTCTCTCTCTCTCACATACACTCCTGTATCTGGGGAGGTCTCTCTAACCCCCTCTCTCTCTCTCTCTCTCTCTCTCACACTCTCCTGTATCTGGGGAGGTCTCTCTCACCCTCTCTCTCTCTCTGTTACACACATTCCTGTATCTGGGGAGGTCTCTCTAACCCTCTCTCTCTCTCTCTCTCTCTCTCTCACACACACTCCTGTATCTGGGGAGGTCTCTCTAACCCTCTCTCTCTCTCACACACACTCCTGTATCTGGGGAGGTCTCTCGAACCCGCTCTTTCTCTCTCTCTCTCTCACACTCCTGTATCTGGGGAGGTCTCTCTAACCCACTCTCTCTCTCTCTCTCACACACTCCTGTATCTGGGGAGGTCTCTCTAAGCCTCTCTCTCTCTCTCTCACACTCACTCCTGTATCTGGGGAGGTCTCTCTAACCCTCCTCTCTCTCTCTCTCACATACACTCCTGTATCTGGGGAGGTCTCTCTAACCCTCTCACTCTCTCACACACACTCCTGTATCTGGGGAGGTCTGTCTAACCCTCTCTCTCTCTCTCTCTCTCTCTCACACACACTCCTGTATCTGGGGAAGTCTCTCTAACCCTCTCTCTCTCTCTCTCTCTCACACTCCTGTTCTGGGGAGGTCTCTCTAACCCTCCTCTCTCTCTCTCTCTCTCTCACATACACTCCTGTACCTGGGGAGGTCTCTCTAACCCTCTCTCTCTCTCACACACACTCCTGTATCTGGGGAGGTCTCTCTAACCCTCTCTCTCTCTCTCTCACACACACATTCCTGTATCTGGGGAGGTCTCTCTAACCCTCTCTCTCTCTCTCACACACACACTCCTGTATCTGGGGAGGTCTCTCTAACCCTCTCTCTCTCTCGCACACACTCCTGTATCTGGGGAGGTGTCTCTAACCCTCTCTCTCTCTCTCTCTCTCTCACACTCCTGTATCTGGGGAGGTCTCTCTAACCCTCTCTCTCTCTCTCTCTCACACACACTCCTGTATCTGGGGAGGTCTCTCTAACCCTCTCTCTCTCCCTCTCACACTCCTGTATCTGGGGAGGTCTCTCTAACCCTCTCTCTCTCTCACACACACATTCCTGTATCTGGGGAGGTCTCTCTAACCCTCTCTCTCTCTCTCACACACACACTCCTGTATCTGGGGAGGTCTCTCTAACCCTCTGTCTCTCTCTCACACACTCCTGTATCTGGGGAGGTCTCTCTAACCCTCACTCTCTCTCTCTCACACACACACTCCTGTATCTGGGGAGGTCTCTCTAACCCTCTCTCTCTCCCTCTCACACTCCTGTATCTGGGGAGGTCTCTCTAACCCTGATCTCTCCCTCTCACACTCCTGTATCTGGGGAGGTCTCTCTAACCCTCTCTCTCTCTCACACACACACTCCTGTATCTGGGGAGGTCTCTCTAACCCTCTCTCTCTCACTCCTGTATCGGGGGAGGTCTCTCTAACCCTCTCTCTCTCTCTCTCTCTCTCTCTCTCTCACGCACTCCTGTATCTGGGGAGGTCTCTCTAACCCTCTCTCTCACACACACACTCCTGTATCTGGGGAGGTCTCTCTAACCCTCTCTCTCTCTCCCTCTCACACTCCTGTATCTGGGGAGGTCTCTCTAACCCTCTCTCTCTCTCTCACACACACTCCTGTATCTGGGGAGGTCTCTCTAACCCTCTCTCTCTCTCTCTCTCTCTCACACACACTCCTGTATCTGGGGAGGTCTCTCTAACCCTCTCTCTCTCTCGCACACACTCCTGTATCTGGGGAGGTCTCTCTAACCCTCTCTCTCTCTCTCTCTCACACGCCTGTATCGGGGGAGGTATCTCTAACCCTCTCTCTCTCTCTCTCTCTCACACACACTCCTGTATCTGGGGAGGTCTCTCTAACCCTCTGTCTCTCTCTCACACTCCTGTATCTGGGGAGGTCTCTCTAACCCTCTCTCTCTCTCTCACACACACTCCTGTATCTGGGGAGGTCTCTCTAACCCCCTCTCTCTCTCTCTCTCTCTCTCACACACTCCTGTATCTGCGGAGGTCTCTCTAACCCTCTCTCTCTCTCTCTCTCTCACACACTCCTGTATCTGGGGAGGTCTCTCTAACCCTCTCTCTCTCTCACACACTCCTATATCTGGGGAGGTCTCTCTAACGCTGTCTCTCTCTCACTCACAGACCCCTGTATTTGGAGAGGTCTCTCTAACCCTCTCTCTCTCTTACACACACACTCCTGTATCTGGGGAGGTCTCTCTAACCCTCTCGCTCTCTCTCACACACACTCCTGTATCTGGGGAGGTCTCTCTAACCCTCTCTCTCTCTCACATTCCAGTATCTGGGGAGGTCTCTCTAACCCTCTCTCTCTCTCTCTCTCTCTCACACACACTCCTGTATCTGGGGAGGTCTCTCTAACCCTCTCGCTCTCTTTCACACACACTCCTGTATCTGGGGAGGTCTCTCTAACCCCCTCTTTCGCCCTTTCTCTCACACACTCCTGTATCTGGGGAGGTCTCTCTAACCCTCTCTAACCCTCTCTCTCTCTCTCTCTCTCCACACTCCTGTATCTGGGGAGGTCTCTCTAACCCTGTCTCTCTCTCACTCACAGACCCCTGTATCTGGAAAGGTCTCTCTAACCCTATCTCTCTCTCACACACACACTCCTGTGTCTGGGGAGCTCTCTCTAACCCTCTCGCTCTCTCTCACACACACACTCCTGTATCTGGGGAGCTCTCTCTAACCCTCTCGCTCTCTCTCACACACACTCCTGTATCTGGGGAGGTCTCTCTAACCCTCTCTCTCTCTCTCTCTCACACACACTCCTGTATCTGGGGAGGTCTGTCTAACCCTCTCTCTCTCTCGCACACACTCCTGTATCTGGGGAGGTCTCTCTAACTCTCGCTCTCTCTCACACACACTCCTGTATCTGGGGAGGTCTCTCTAACTCTCTCACTGTCTCACACACACTCCTGTATCTGGGGAGGTCTCTCTAACCCCCTCTCTCTCTCTCTCTCTCACACACTCCTGTATCTGGGGAGGTCTCTCTAAGCCTCTCTCTCTCTCTCTCACACTCTCTCCTGTATCTGGGGAGGTCTCTCTAACCCTCCTCTCTCTCTCTCTCACATACACTCCTGTATCTGGGGAGGTCTCTCTAACCCTCTCACTCTCTCACACACACTCCTGTATCTGGGGAGGTCTGTCTAACCCTCTCTCTCTCTCTCTCTCTCTCTCACACACACTCCTGTATCTGGGGAAGTCTCTCTAACCCTCTCTCTCTCTCTCTCTCACACTCCTGTTCTGGGGAGGTCTCTCTAACCCTCCTCTCTCTCTCTCTCTCTCTCACATACACTCCTGTACCTGGGGAGGTCTCTCTAACCCTCTCTCTCTCTCACACACACTCCTGTATCTGGGGAGGTCTCTCTAACCCTCTCTCTCTCTCTCTCACACACACATTCCTGTATCTGGGGAGGTCTCTCTAACCCTCTCTCTCTCTCTCACACACACACTCCTGTATCTGGGGAGGTCTCTCTAACCCTCTCTCTCTCTCGCACACACTCCTGTATCTGGGGAGGTGTCTCTAACCCTCTCTCTCTCTCTCTCTCTCTCACACTCCTGTATCTGGGGAGGTCTCTCTAACCCTCTCTCTCTCTCTCTCTCTCTCACACACACTCCTGTATCTGGGGAGGTCTCTCTAACCCTCTCTCTCTCCCTCTCACACTCCTGTATCTGGGGAGGTCTCTCTAACCCTCTCTCTCTCTCACACACACATTCCTGTATCTGGGGAGGTCTCTCTAACCCTCTCTCTCTCTCTCACACACACACTCCTGTATCTGGGGAGGTCTCTCTAACCCTCTGTCTCTCTCTCACACACTCCTGTATCTGGGGAGGTCTCTCTAACCCTCACTCTCTCTCTCTCACACACACACTCCTGTATCTGGGGAGGTCTCTCTAACCCTCTCTCTCTCCCTCTCACACTCCTGTATCTGGGGAGGTCTCTCTAACCCTGTCTCTCTCCCTCTCACACTCCTGTATCTGGGGAGGTCTCTCTAACCCTCTCTCTCTCTCACACACACACTCCTGTATCTGGGGAGGTCTCTCTAACCCTCTCTCTCTCACTCCTGTATCGGGGGAGGTCTCTCTAACCCTCTCTCTCTCTCTCTCTCTCTCTCTCTCTCACGCACTCCTGTATCTGGGGAGGTCTCTCTAACCCTCTCTCTCACACACACACTCCTGTATCTGGGGAGGTCTCTCTAACCCTCTCTCTCTCTCCCTCTCACACTCCTGTATCTGGGGAGGTCTCTCTAACCCTCTCTCTCTCTCTCACACACACTCCTGTATCTGGGGAGGTCTCTCTAACCCTCTCTCTCTCTCTCTCTCTCTCTCACACACACTCCTGTATCTGGGGAGGTCTCTCTAACCCTCTCTCTCTCTCGCACACACTCCTGTATCTGGGGAGGTCTCTCTAACCCTCTCTCTCTCTCTCTCTCACACTCCTGTATCGGGGGAGGTATCTCTAACCCTCTCTCTCTCTCTCTCTCTCACACACACTCCTGTATCTGGGGAGGTCTCTCTAACCCTCTGTCTCTCTCTCACACTCCTGTATCTGGGGAGGTCTCTCTAACCCTCTCTCTCTCTCTCACACACACTCCTGTATCTGGGGAGGTCTCTCTAACCCCCTCTCTCTCTCTCTCTCTCTCTCACACACTCCTGTATCTGCGGAGGTCTCTCTAACCCTCTCTCTCTCTCTCTCTCACACACACTCCTGTATCTGGGGAGGTCTCTCTAACCCTCTCTCTCTCTCACACACTCCTATATCTGGGGAGGTCTCTCTAACGCTGTCTCTCTCTCACTCACAGACCCCTGTATTTGGAGAGGTCTCTCTAACCCTCTCTCTCTCTTACACACACACTCCTGTATCTGGGGAGGTCTCTCTAACCCTCTCGCTCTCTCTCACACACACTCCTGTATCTGGGGAGGTCTCTCTAACCCTCTCTCTCTCTCACATTCCAGTATCTGGGGAGGTCTCTCTAACCCTCTCTCTCTCTCTCTCTCTCTCACACACACTCCTGTATCTGGGGAGGTCTCTCTAACCCTCTCGCTCTCTTTCACACACACTCCTGTATCTGGGGAGGTCTCTCTAACCCCCTCTCTCGCCCTCTCTCTCTCACACACTCCTGTATCTGGGGAGGTCTCTCTAACCCTCTCTAACCCTCTCTCTCTCTCTCTCTCTCCACACTCCTGTATCTGGGGAGGTCTCTCTAACCCTGTCTCTCTCTCACTCACAGACCCCTGTATCTGGAAAGGTCTCTCTAACCCTATCTCTCTCTCACACACACACTCCTGTGTCTGGGGAGCTCTCTCTAACCCTCTCGCTCTCTCTCACACACACACTCCTGTATCTGGGGAGCTCTCTCTAACCCTCTCGCTCTCTCTCACACACACTCCTGTATCTGGGGAGGTCTCTCTAACCCTCTCTCTCTCTCTCTCTCACACACACTCCTGTATCTGGGGAGGTCTGTCTAACCCTCTCTCTCTCTCGCACACACTCCTGTATCTGGGGAGGTCTCTCTAACTCTCGCTCTCTCTCACACACACTCCTGTATCTGGGGAGGTCTCTCTAACTCTCTCACTGTCTCACACACACTCCTGTATCTGGGGAGGTCTCTCTAACCCCCTCTCTCTCTCTCTCTCTCACACACTCCTGTATCTGGGGAGGTCTCTCTAAGCCTCTCTCTCTCTCTCTCACACTCTCTCCTGTATCTGGGGAGGTCTCTCTAACCCTCCTCTCTCTCTCTCTCACATACACTCCTGTATCTGGGGAGGTCTCTCTAACCCCCTCTCTCTCTCTCTCTCTCTCTCTCTCACTCTCCTGTATCTGGGGAGGTCTCTGTCACCCTCTCTCTCTCTCTCTCTGTTACACACATTCCTGTTTCTGGGGAGGTCTCTCTAACCCTCTCTCTCTCTCTCTCTCTCTCTCTCACACACACTCCTGTATCTGGGGAGGTCTCTCTAACCCTCTCTCTCTCTCACACACACTCCTGTATCTGGGGAGGTCTGTCTAACCCTCTCTCTCTCACACACTCCTGTATCTGGGGAGGTCTCTCTAACCCTCCTCTCTCTCTCTCTCACATACACTCCTGTATCTGGTGAGGTCTCTCTAACTCTCTCACTCTCTCACACACACTCCTGTATCTGGGGAGGTCTCTCTAACCCTCTCTCTCTCTCTCTCTCTCTCTCACACACACTCCTGTATCTGGGGAGGTCTCTCTAACCCTCTCTCCCCCTCCCTCTCGCACACACTCCTGTATCTGGGGAGGTCTCTCGAACCCGCTCTTTCTCTCTCTCTCTCACACTCACTCCTGTATCTGGGGAGGTCTCTCTAACCCTCCTCTCTCTCTCTCTCACATACACTCCTGTATCTGGGGAGGTCTCTCTAACCCTCTCACTCTCTCACACACACTCCTGTATCTGGGGAGGTCTGTCTAACCCTCTCTCTCTCTCTCTCTCACACACACTCCTGTATCTGGGGAAGTCTCTCTAACCCTCTCTCTCTCTCTCTCTCACACTCCTGTTCTGGGGAGGTCTCTCTAACCCTCCTCTCTCCCTCTCTCTCTCACATACACTCCTGTACCTGGGGAGGTCTCTCTAACCCTCTCTCTCTCTCACACACACTCCTGTATCTGGGGAGGTCTCTCTAACCCTCTCTCTCTCTCTCTCACACACACATTCCTGTATCTGGGGAGGTCTCTCTAACCCTCTCTCTCCCTCTCACACACACACTCCTGTATCTGGGGAGGTCTCTCTAACCCTCTCTCTCTCTCGCACACACTCCTGTATCTGGGGAGGTGTCTCTAACCCTCGCTCTCTCTCTCTCTCTCACACTCCTGTATCGGGGGAGGTCTCTCTAACCCTCTCTCTCTCTCTCTCTCACACACACTCCTGTATCTGGGGAAGTCTCTCTAACCCTCTCTCTCTCTCTCACACACTCCTGTATCTGGGGAGGTCTCTCTAACCCCCACTCTCTCTCTCTCTCACACACACTCCTGTATCTGGGGAAGTCTCTCTAACCCTCTCTCTCTCTCTCACACACTCCTGTATCTGGGGAGGTCTCTTTAACCCTCTCTCTCTCCCTCTCACACTCCTGTATCTGGGGAGGTCTCTCTAACCCTCTCTCTCTCCCTCTCACACTCCTGTATCTGGGGAGGTCTCTCTAACCCTCTCTCTCTCTCTCACACACTCCTGTATCTGGGGAGGTCTCTTTAACCCTCTCTCTCTCCCTCTCACACTCCTGTATCTGGGGAGGTCTCTTTAACCCTCTCTCTCTCCCTCTCACACTCCTGTATCTGGGGAGGTCTCTCTAACCCTCTCTCTCTCCCTCTCACACTCCTGTATCTGGGGAGGTCTCTCTAACCCTCTCTCTCTCTCACACACACACTCCTGTATCTGGGGAGGTCTCTCTAACCCTCTCTCTCTCACTCCTGTATCGGGGGAGGTCTCTCTAACCCTCTCTCTCTCTCACATTCCAGTATCTGGGGAGGTCTCTCTAACCCTCTCTCTCTCTCTCTCTCTCTCACACACACTCCTGTATCTGGGGAGGTCTCTCTAACCCTCTCGCTCTCTTTCACACACACTCCTGTATCTGGGGAGGTCTCTCTAACCCCCTCTCTCGCCCTCTCTCTCTCACACACTCCTGTATCTGGGGAGGTCTCTCTAACCCTCTCTAACCCTCTCTCTCTCTCTCTCTCTCCACACTCCTGTATCTGGGGAGGTCTCTCTAACCCTGTCTCTCTCTCACTCACAGACCCCTGTATCTGGAAAGGTCTCTCTAACCCTCTCTCTCTCTCCCTCTCACACTCCTGTATCTGGGGAGGTCTCTCTAACCCTCTCTCTCTCTCTCACACACACTCCTGTATCTGGGGAGGTCTCTCTAACCCTCTCTCTCTCTCTCTCTCTCACACACACACTCCTGTATCTGGGGAGGTCTCTCTAACCCTCTCTCTCTCTCGCACACACTCCTGTATCTGGGGAGGTCTCTCTAACCCTCTCTCTCTCTCTCTCTCACACTCCTGTATCGGGGAGGTATCTCTAACCCTCTCTCTCTCTCTCTCACACACACTCCTGTATCTGGGGAGGTCTCTCTAACCCTCTGTCTCTCTCTCACACTCCTGTATCTGGGGAGGTCTCTCTAACCCTCTCTCTCTCTCACACACTCCTGTATCTGGGGAGGTCTCTCTAACCCCCCCTCTCTCTCTCTCTCTCTCTCACACACTCCTGTATCTGCGGAGGTCTCTCTAACCCTCTCTCTCTCTCTCTCTCTCTCACACACTCCTGTATCTGGGGAGGTCTCTCTAACCCTCTCTCTCTCTCACACACTCCTATATCTGGGGAGGTCTCTCTAACCCTCTCTCTCTCTCTATCTCTCTCTCACACACTCCTGTATCTGGGGAGGTCTCTCTAACGCTGTTTCTCTCTCACTCACAGACCCCTGTATTTGGAGAGGTCTCTCTAACCCTCTCTCTCTCTCACACACATACTCCTGTATCTGGGGAGGTCTCTCTAACCCTCTCGCTCTCTCTCACACACTCCTGTATCTGGGGAGGTCTCTCTAAGCCTCTCTCTCTCTCTCTCACACTCTCTCCTGTATCTGGGGAGGTCTCTCTAACCCTCCTCTCTCTCTCTCTCACATACACTCCTGTATCTGGGGAGGTCTCTCTAACCCCCTATCTCTCTCTCTCTCTCTCTCTCACACTCTCCTGTATCTGGGGAGGTCTCTCTCACCCTCTCTCTCTCTCTCTCTGTTACACACATTCCTGTATCTGGGGAGGTCTCTCTAACCCTCTCTCTCTCTCTCTCTCTCTCTCTCACACACACACTCCTGTATCTGGGGAGGTCTCTCTAACCCTCTCTCTCTCTCACACACACTCCTGTATCTGGGGAGGTCTGTCTAACCCTCTCTCTCTCTCTCTCTCTCACACACACTCCTGTATCTGGGGAAGTCTCTCTAACCCTCTCTCTCTCTCTCTCTCACACTCCTGTTCTGGGGAGGTCTCTCTAACCCTCCTCTCTCTCTCTCTCACATACACTCCTGTATCTGGTGAGGTCTCTCTAACTCTCTCACTCTCTCACACACACTCCTGTATCTGGGGAGGTCTCTCTAACCCTCTCTCTCTCTCTCTCTCACACACACACTCCTGTATCTGGGGAGGTCTCTCGAACCCGCTCTTTCTCTCTCTCTCTCTCACACTCCTGTATCTGGGGAGGTCTCTCTAACCGACTCTCTCTCTCTCTCTCACACACTCCTGTATCTGGGGAGGTCTCTCTAAGCCTCTCTCTCTCTCTCTCACACTCACTCCTGTATCTGGGGAGGTCTCTCTAACCCTCCTCTCTCTCTCTCTCACATACACTCCTGTATCTGGGAGGTCTCTCTAACCCTCTCACTCTCTCACACACACTCCTGTATCTGGGGAGGTCTGTCTAACCCTCTCTCTCTCTCTCTCTCACACACACTCCTGTATCTGGGGAAGTCTCTCTAACCCTCTCTCTCTCTCTCTCTCTCACACTCCTGTTCTGGGGAGGTCTCTCTAACCCTCCTCTCTCCCTCTCTCTCTCACATACACTCCTGTACCTGGGGAGGTCTCTCTAACCCTCTCTCTCTCTCACACACACTCCTGTATCTGGGGAGGTCTCTCTAACCCTCTCTCTCTCTCTCTCACACACACATTCCTGTATCTGGGGAGGTCTCTCTAACCCTCTCTCTCTCTCTCACACACACACTCCTGTATCTGGGGAGGTCTCTCTAACCCTCTCTCTCTCTCGCACACACTCCTGTATCTGGGGAGGTGTCTCTAACCCTCTCTCTCTCTCTCTCTCTCACACTCCTGTATCGGGGGAGGTCTCTCTAACCCTCTCTCTCTCTCTCTCTCACACACACTCCTGTATCTGGGGAAGTCTCTCTAACCCTCTCTCTCTCTCTCACACACTCCTGTATCTGGGGAGGTCTCTCTAACCCTCACTCTCTCTCTCTCACACACACACTCCTGTATCTGGGGAGGTCTCTCTAACTCTCCCTCTCTCTCTCACACACTCCTGTATCTGGGGAGGTCTCTCTAACCCTCTCTCTCTCTCTCTCACACTCCTGTATCGGGGGAGGTCTCTCTAACCCTCTCTCTCACTCTCTCATACACACTCCTGTATCTGGGGATGTCTCTCTAACCCTCTCTCTCTCTCACACACACTCCTGTATCTGGGGAGGTCTCTCTAACTCTCTCTCTCTCTCTCTCACACACTCCTGTATCTGGGAAGGTCTCTCTAACCCTCTCTCTCTCCCTCTCACACTCCTGTATCTGGGGAGGTCTCTCTAACCCTCTCTCACACACACTCCTGTATCTGGGGAGGTCTCTCTAACCCCCTCTCTCTCTCTCTCTCTCTCTCTCACACACACACTCCTGTATCTGGGGAGGTCTCTCGAACCCTCTCTCTCTCTCACTCACAGACCACTGTATCTGGAGAGGTCTCTCTAACCCTCTCTCTCTCTCTCACACACACACTCCTGTATCTGGGGAGCTCTCTCTAACCCTCTCTCTCTCTCACACACACTCCTGTATCTGGGGAGGTCTCTCTAACCCTCTCTCTCTCTCTCTCACACACACTCCTGTATCTGGGGAGGTCTCTCTAACCCTCTCTCTCTCTCTCTCTCACACACTCCTGTAACTGGGGAGTTCTCTCTAACCCTGTCTCTCTCTCACTCACAGACACCTGTATCTGGAGAGGTCTCTCTAACCCTCTCTCTCTGTCACACACACTCCTGTATCTGGGGAGGTCTCTCTAACCCTCTCGCTCTCTCTCACACACTCTCCTGTATCTGGGGTGGTCTCTCTAACCCTCTCTCTCTCTCTCTCTCACACACTCCTGTATCTGGGGAGGTCTCTCTAACCCCCTCTGTCTCTCACGCACACACTCCTGTATCGGGGAGGTCTCTCTAACCCCCTCTCTCTCTCGCACACACTCCTGTATCTGGGGAGGTCTCTCTAACCCTCTCTCTCTCTCTCACACACACTCCTGTATCTGGGGAGGTGTCTCTAACCCTCTCTCTCTCTCTCTCACACTCCTGTATCTGGGGAGGTCTCTCTAAACCTCTCTCTCTCTCTCTCACACACACTCCTGTATCTGGGGAGGTCTGTCTAACCCTCTCTCTCTCTCGCACACACTCCTGTATCTGGGGAGGTCTCTCTAACTCTCTCTCTCTCTCTCTCAAACTCCTGTATCTGGGCAGGTCTCTCTAACTCTCTCACTCTCTCACACACACTCCTGTATCTGGGGAGGTCTCTGTAACCCCCTCTCTCTCTCACACACTCCTGTATCTGGGGAGGTCTCTCTAACCCCCTCTCTCTCTCTCTCTCTCACACACTCCTGTATGTGGGGAGGTCTCTCTAAGCCTCTCTCTCACACACACTCCTGTATTTGGGGAGGTCTCCCTAACCCCCTCTCTCTCTCTCTCTCTCACACTCCAGTTCTGGGGAGGTCTCTCTAACCCTCTCTCTCTCACATACACTCATGTATCTCGGGAGGTCTGTCTAACCCTCTCTCTCTCTCGCACACACTCCTGTATCTGGGGAGGTCTCTCTAACTCTCTCTCACACACTCCTGTTTCTGGGGAGGTCTCTCTAACCCTCTCTCTCTCTCCCTCTCACACTCCTGTTTCTGGGGAGGTCTCTCTAACCCTCTCTCTCTCTCCCTCTCACACTCCTGTTTCTGGGGAGGTCTCTCTAACCCTCTCTCTCTCTCTCACACACACTCCTGTATCTGGGGAGGTCTCTCTAACCCTCTCTCTCTCTCTCTCTCTCTCCCACTCCTGTATCTGGGGAGGTCTCTCTAACCCTCTCTCTCTCTCTCTCTCTCTCTCACACACTCCTGTATCTGGGGAGGCCTCTCTAACCCTCTCGCTCTCTCTCTCACACACACTCCTGTATCTGGGGAGGTCTCTCTAACCCTCTCTCTCTCTCTCTCTCTCACACACACTCCTGTATCTGGGGAGGTCTCTCTAACCCTCTCTCTCTCTCTCACACACACTCCAGTATCTGGGGAGGTCTCTCTAACCCTCTCTCTCACACACACTCCTGTATCTGGGGAGGTCTCTCTAACCCTCTCTCTCTCTCACACACACTCCTGTATCTGGGGAGGTCTCTCTAACCCTCTCTCTCTCTCTCTCTCACACACACTCCAGTATCTGGGGAGGTCTCTCTAACCCTCTCCCCCTCCCTCTCGCACACACACTCCAGTATCTGGGGAGGTCTCTCTAAGCCTCTCTCTCACACGCACTCCTGTATCTGGGGAGGTCTCTCTTACCTTTTCTCTCTCTCTCTCACACTCCTGTGTCTGGGGAGGTCTCTCTAACCCTCTCTCTCTCTCTCTCTCTCTCACATACACTCCTGTATCGGGGGAGGTCTCTCTAACCCTCTCTCTCTCACACACACTCCTGTATCTGGGGATGTCTGTCTAACCCTCTCTCTCGCACACACTCCTGTATCTGGGGAGGTCTCTCTAACTCTCCCTCTCTCTCTCACACACTCCTGTATCTGGGGAGGTCTCTCTAACCCTCTCTCTCTCTCTCACACACTCCTGTATCGGGGGAGGTCTCTCTAACCCTCTCTCTCTCTCTCTCTCTCATACACACTCCTGTATCTGGGGAGGTCTCTCTAACCCTCTCTCTCTCTCACACACACTCCTGTATCTGGGGAGGTCTCTCTGACCCTCTCTCTCTCACACACTCCTGTATCGGGGGAGGTCTCTCTAACCCTCTCTCTCTCTCTCTCTCATACACACTCCTGTATCTGGGGAGGTCTCTCTAACCCTCTCTCTCTCTCCCTCTCACACTCCTGTTTCTGGGGAGGTCTCTCTAACCCTCTCTCTCTCTCCCTCTCACACTCCTGTTTCTGGGGAGGTCTCTCTAACCCTCTCTCTCTCTCTCACACACACTCCTGTATCTGGGGAGGTCTCTCTAACCCTCTCTCTCTCTCTCTATCTCTCCCACTCCTGTATCTGGGGAGGTCTCTCTAACCCTCTCTCTCTCTCTCTCTCTCTCTCTCTCTCTCACACTCCTGTATCTGGGGAGGCCTCTCTAACCCTCTCGCTCTCTCTCTCACACACACTCCTGTATCTGGGGAGGTCTCTCTAACCCTCTCTCTCTCTCTCACACACACCTGTATCTGGGGAGGTCTCTCTAACCCTCTCTCTCTCTCTCACACACACTCCAGTATCTGGGGAGGTCTCTCTAACCCCCTCTCTCTCTCTCTCTCTCTCACACACACTCCTGTATCTGGGGAGGTCTCTCTAACCCTCTCTCTCTCTCTCTCTCTCTCCCACTCCTGTATCTGGGGAGGTCTCTCTAACCCCCTCTCTCTCTCCCTCTCTCACTCACACACTCCTGTATCTGGGAAGGTCTCTCTAACCCTCTCTCTCTCTCTCACACACTCCTGTATCAGGGGAGGTCTCTCTAACCCTGCCTCTCTCTCACACACACACACTCCTGTATCTGGGGAGGTCTCTCTAAACCGCTCGCTCTCTATCACACACACTCCTGTATCTGGGGAGGTCTCTCTAACCCTCTCTCTCTCTCTCTCACACACTCCTGTATCTGGGGAGGTCTCTCTAACCCTCTCTCTCTCTCTCTCTCACACACTCCTGTATCTGGGGATGTCTCTCTAACCCTCTCTCTCTCTCACACACACTCCTGTATCTGGGGAGGTCTCTCTAACTCTCTCTCTCTCTCTCTCACACACTCCTGTATCTGGGAAGGTCTCTCTAACCCTCTCTCTCTCCCTCTCACACTCCTGTATCTGGGGAGGTCTCTCTAACCCTCTCTCACACACACTCCTGTATCTGGGGAGGTCTCTCTAACCCCCTCTCTCTCTCTCTCTCTCTCTCTCTCACACACACACTCCTGTATCTGGGGAGGTCTCTCGAACCCTCTCTCTCTCTCACTCACAGACCACTGTATCTGGAGAGGTCTCTCTAACCCTCTCTCTCTCTCTCACACACACACTCCTGTATCTGGGGAGCTCTCTCTAACCCTCTCTCTCTCTCACACACACTCCTGTATCTGGGGAGGTCTCTCTAACCCTCTCTCTCTCTCTCTCACACACACTCCTGTATCTGGGGAGGTCTCTCTAACCCTCTCTCTCTCTCTCTCTCACACACTCCTGTAACTGGGGAGGTCTCTCTAACCCTGTCTCTCTCTCACTCACAGACACCTGTATCTGGAGAGGTCTCTCTAACCCTCTCTCTCTGTCACACACACTCCTGTATCTGGGGAGGTCTCTCTAACCCTCTCGCTCTCTCTCACACACTCTCCTGTATCTGGGGTGGTCTCTCTAACCCTCTCTCTCTCTCTCTCTCACACACTCCTGTATCTGGGGAGGTCTCTCTAACCCCCTCTGTCTCTCACGCACACACTCCTGTATCGGGGAGGTCTCTCTAACCCCCTCTCTCTCTCGCACACACTCCTGTATCTGGGGAGGTCTCTCTAACCCTCTCTCTCTCTCTCACACACACTCCTGTATCTGGGGAGGTGTCTCTAACCCTCTCTCTCTCTCTCTCACACTCCTGTATCTGGGGAGGTCTCTCTAAACCTCTCTCTCTCTCTCTCACACACACTCCTGTATCTGGGGAGGTCTGTCTAACCCTCTCTCTCTCTCGCACACACTCCTGTATCTGGGGAGGTCTCTCTAACTCTCTCTCTCTCTCTCTCAAACTCCTGTATCTGGGCAGGTCTCTCTAACTCTCTCACTCTCTCACACACACTCCTGTATCTGGGGAGGTCTCTGTAACCCCCTCTCTCTCTCACACACTCCTGTATCTGGGGAGGTCTCTCTAACCCCCTCTCTCTCTCTCTCTCTCACACACTCCTGTATGTGGGGAGGTCTCTCTAAGCCTCTCTCTCACACACACTCCTGTATTTGGGGAGGTCTCCCTAACCCCCTCTCTCTCTCTCTCTCTCACACTCCAGTTCTGGGGAGGTCTCTCTAACCCTCTCTCTCTCACATACACTCATGTATCTCGGGAGGTCTGTCTAACCCTCTCTCTCTCTCGCACACACTCCTGTATCTGGGGAGGTCTCTCTAACTCTCTCTCACACACTCCTGTTTCTGGGGAGGTCTCTCTAACCCTCTCTCTCTCTCCCTCTCACACTCCTGTTTCTGGGGAGGTCTCTCTAACCCTCTGTCTCTCTCCCTCTCACACTCCTGTTTCTGGGGAGGTCTCTCTAACCCTCTCTCTCTCTCTCACACACACTCCTGTATCTGGGGAGGTCTCTCTAACCCTCTCTCTCTCTCTCTCTCTCTCCCACTCCTGTATCTGGGGAGGTCTCTCTAACCCTCTCTCTCTCTCTCTCTCTCTCTCACACACTCCTGTATCTGGGGAGGCCTCTCTAACCCTCTCGCTCTCTCTCTCACACACACTCCTGTATCTGGGGAGGTCTCTCTAACCCTCTCTCTCTCTCTCTCTCTCACACACACTCCTGTATCTGGGGAGGTCTCTCTAACCCTCTCTCTCTCTCTCACACACACTCCAGTATCTGGGGAGGTCTCTCTAACCCTCTCTCTCACACACACTCCTGTATCTGGGGAGGTCTCTCTAACCCTCTCTCTCTCTCACACACACTCCTGTATCTGGGGAGGTCTCTCTAACCCTCTCTCTCTCTCTCTCTCACACACACTCCAGTATCTGGGGAGGTCTCTCTAACCCTCTCCCCCTCCCTCTCGCACACACACTCCAGTATCTGGGGAGGTCTCTCTAAGCCTCTCTCTCACACGCACTCCTGTATCTGGGGAGGTCTCTCTTACCTTTTCTCTCTCTCTCTCACACTCCTGTGTCTGGGGAGGTCTCTCTAACCCTCTCTCTCTCTCTCTCTCTCTCACATACACTCCTGTATCGGGGGAGGTCTCTCTAACCCTCTCTCTCTCACACACACTCCTGTATCTGGGGATGTCTGTCTAACCCTCTCTCTCGCACACACTCCTGTATCTGGGGAGGTCTCTCTAACTCTCCCTCTCTCTCTCACACACTCCTGTATCTGGGGAGGTCTCTCTAACCCTCTCTCTCTCTCTCACACACTCCTGTATCGGGGGAGGTCTCTCTAACCCTCTCTCTCTCTCTCTCTCTCATACACACTCCTGTATCTGGGGAGGTCTCTCTAACCCTCTCTCTCTCTCACACACACTCCTGTATCTGGGGAGGTCTCTCTGACCCTCTCTCTCTCACACACTCCTGTATCGGGGGAGGTCTCTCTAACCCTCTCTCTCTCTCTCTCTCATACACACTCCTGTATCTGGGGAGGTCTCTCTAACCCTCTCTCTCTCTCCCTCTCACACTCCTGTTTCTGGGGAGGTCTCTCTAACCCTCTCTCTCTCTCCCTCTCACACTCCTGTTTCTGGGGAGGTCTCTCTAACCCTCTCTCTCTCTCTCACACACACTCCTGTATCTGGGGAGGTCTCTCTAACCCTCTCTCTCTCTCTCTATCTCTCCCACTCCTGTATCTGGGGAGGTCTCTCTAACCCTCTCTCTCTCTCTCTCTCTCTCTCTCTCTCTCACACTCCTGTATCTGGGGAGGCCTCTCTAACCCTCTCGCTCTCTCTCTCACACACACTCCTGTATCTGGGGAGGTCTCTCTAACCCTCTCTCTCTCTCTCACACACACCTGTATCTGGGGAGGTCTCTCTAACCCTCTCTCTCTCTCTCACACACACTCCAGTATCTGGGGAGGTCTCTCTAACCCCCTCTCTCTCTCTCTCTCTCACACACACCTGTATCTGGGGAGGTCTCTCTAACCCTCTCTCTCTCTCTCTCTCACACACCTGTATCTGGGGAGGTCTCTCTAACCCTCTCTCTCTCTCCCTCTCACACTCCTGTTTCTGGGGAGGTCTCTCTAACCCTCTCTCTCTCTCCCTCTCACACTCCTGTTTCTGGGGAGGACTCTCTAACCCTCTCTCTCTCTCTCACACACACTCCTGTATCTGGGGAGGTCTCTCTAACCCTCTCTCTCTCTCTCTCTCTCTCCCACTCCTGTATCTGGGGAGGTCTCTCTAACCCCCTCTCTCTCTCTCTCTCTCTCACACACACTCCTGTATCTGGGGAGGTCTCTCTAACCCTCTCTCTCTCTCTCTCTCTCTCCCACTCCTGTATCTGGGGAGGTCTCTCTAACCCCCTCTCTCTCTCCCTCTCTCACTCACACACTCCTGTATCTGGGAAGGTCTCTCTAACCCTCTCTCTCTCTCTCACACACTCCTGTATCAGGGGAGGTCTCTCTAACCCTGCCTCTCTCTCACACACACACACTCCTGTATCTGGGGAGGTCTCTCTAAACCGCTCGCTCTCTATCACACACACTCCTGTATCTGGGGAGGTCTCTCTAACCCTCTCTCTCTCTCTCTCACACACTCCTGTATCTGGGGAGGTCTCTCTAACCCTCTCTCTCTCTCTCTCTCACACACTCCTGTATCTGGGGAGGTCTCTCTCACCCTCTCTCTCTCTCTCTCTCACACACACACACTCATGTATCTGGGGAGGTCTCTCTAACCCTCTCTCTCTCTCTCTCACACACTCCTGTATCTGGGGAGGTCTCTCTAACCCTCTCTCTCTCTCTCTCACACACTCCTGTATCTGAGGAGGTCTCTCTAACCCTCTCTCTCTCTTACACACACTCCTGTATCTGGGGAGGTCTCTCTAACCCCCTCCCTCTCTCTCTCTCTCACACACTCCTGTATTTGGGGAGGTCTCTCTAACCCCCTCTCTCTCTCTCTCTCTCACACACTCCTGTATCTGGGGAGGTCTCTCTAACCCCCTCTCTCTCTCTCTCTCTCTCTCACACACTCCTGTATCTGGGGAGGTCTCTCTAACCCTCTCTCTCTCTCTCTCTCTCTCTCTCTCTCACACACACTCCTGTATCTGGGGAGGTCTCTCTAACCCTCTCTCTCTCTCTCTCACACACACTCCTGTATCTGGGGAGGTCTCTCTAACCCTCTCTCTCGCTCTCTCTCTCTCACACACTCCTGTATCTGGGGAGGTCTCTCTAACCCTCTCTCTCTCACTCCCTCTCTCTCTCTCTCACACACTCCTGTATCTGGGGAGGTCTCTCTAACCCCTTCTCTCTCTCTCTCTCACACACTCCTGTGTCTGGGGAGGTCTCTCTAACCCTCTCTCTCTCTCTCTCACACACTCCTGTATTTGGGGAGGTCTCTCTAACCCTGTCTCTCTCACTGCCTCTCTCTCTCTCTCACACACTCCTGTATCTGGGGAGGTCTCTCTAACCCCCTTTCTCTCTCTCTCTCACACACTCCTGTATCTGGGGAGGTCTCTCTAACCCTCTCTCTCTCACTCCCTCCCTCTCTCTCTCTCACACACTCCTGTATCTGGGGAGGTCTCTCTAACCCCCTCTCTCTCTCTCTCTCACACACTCCTGTATCTGGGGAGGTCTCTCTAACCCTCTCTCTCTCTCTCTCACACACTCCTGTATCTGGGGAGGTCACTCTAACCCTCTCTCTCTCACTCCCTCTCTCTCTCTCACACACTCCTGTATCTGGGGAGGTCTCTCTAACCCTCTCTCTCTCTCTCTCTCACACACTCCTGTATCTGGGGAGGTCTCTCTAACCCTCTCTCTCTCACTCCCTCTCTCTCTCTCTCACACACTCCTGTATCTGGGGAGGTCTCTCTAACCCCCTCTCTCTCTCTCTCACACACATTCCTGTATCTGGGGAGGTCTCTTTAACCCCCTCTCTCTCTCTCTCTCTCTCACACACTCCTGTATCTGGGGAGGTCTCTCTAACCCCCCCCCCCCTCTCTCTCTCTCTCTTTCTCACACACTCCTGCATCTGGGGAGGTCTCTCTAACCCTCTCTCTCTCTCTCTCACACACACTCCTGTATCTGGGGAGGTCTCTCTAACCCCCTCTCTCTCTCTGTCTCTCTCTCTCACACACTCCTGTATCTGGGGAGGCCTCTCTAACTCTCTCACTCTCTCACACACTCCTGTATCTGGGGAGGTCTCTCTAACCCCCTCTCTCTCTCTCTCTCTCTCACACACTCCTGTATCTGGGGAGGTCTCTCTAACCCTCTCTCTCTCCCTCTCACACTCCTGTATCTGAGGAGGTCTCTCTAACCCTCTCTCACACACACTCCTGTATCTGGGGAGGTCTCTCTAACCCCCTCTCTCTCTCTCTCTCTCTCTCTCACACACACACTCCTGTATCTGGGGAGGTCTCTCTAACCCTCTCTCTCTCTCACTCACAGACCACTGTATCTGGAGAGGTCTCTCTAACCCTCTCTCTCTCTCTCACACACACACTCCTGTATCTGGGGAGCTCTCTCTAACCCTCTCTCTCTCTCACACACACTCCTGTATCTGGGGAGGTCTCTCTAACCCTCTCTCTCTCTCTCTCACACACACTCCTGTATCTGGGGAGGTCTCTCTAACCCTCTCTCTCTCTCTCTCTCACACACTCCTGTAACTGGGGAGGTCTCTCTAACCCTGTCTCTCTCTCACTCACAGACACCTGTATCTGGAGAGGTCTCTCTAACCCTCTCTCTCTGTCACACACACTCCTGTATCTGGGGAGGTCTCTCTAACCCTCTCGCTCTCTCTCACACACTCTCCTGTATCTGGGGAGGTCTCTCTAACCCTCTCCCCCTCCCTCTCGGACACACACTCCAGTATCTGGGGAGGTCTCTCTAAGCCTCTCTCTCACACGCACTCCTGTATCTGGGGAGGTCTCTCTTACCTTTTCTCTCTCTCTCTCACACTCCTGTGTCTGGGGAGGTCTCTCTAACCCTCTCTCTCTCTCTCTCTCTCTCTCACATACACTCCTGTATCGGGGGAGGTCTCTCTAACCCTCTCTCTCTCACACACACTCCTGTATCTGGGGATGTCTGTCTAACCCTCTCTCTCGCACACACTCCTGTATCTGGGGAGGTCTCTCTAACTCTCCCTCTCTCTCTCACACACTCCTGTATCTGGGGAGGTCTCTCTAACCCTCTCTCTCTCTCTCACACACTCCTGTATCGGGGGAGGTCTCTCTAACCCTCTCTCTCTCTCTCTCTCATACACACTCCTGTATCTGGGGAGGTCTCTCTAACCCTCTCTCTCTCTCCCTCTCACACTCCTGTTTCTGGGGAGGTCTCTCTAACCCTCTCTCTCTCTCCCTCTCACACTCCTGTTTCTGGGGAGGTCTCTCTAACCCTCTCTCTCTCTCTCACACACACTCCTGTATCTGGGGAGGTCTCTCTAACCCTCTCTCTCTCTCTCTATCTCTCCCACTCCTGTATCTGGGGAGGTCTCTCTAACCCTCTCTCTCTCTCTCTCTCTCTCTCTCTCTCTCACACTCCTGTATCTGGGGAGGCCTCTCTAACCCTCTCGCTCTCTCTCTCACACACACTCCTGTATCTGGGGAGGTCTCTCTAACCCTCTCTCTCTCTCTCACACACACCTGTATCTGGGGAGGTCTCTCTAACCCTCTCTCTCTCTCTCACACACACTCCAGTATCTGGGGAGGTCCCTCTAACCCCCTCTCTCTCTCTCTCTCTCACACACACCTGTATCTGGGGAGGTCTCTCTAACCCTCTCTCTCTCTCTCTCTCACACACCTGTATCTGGGGAGGTCTCTCTAACCCTCTCTCTCTCTCCCTCTCACACTCCTGTTTCTGGGGAGGTCTCTCGAACCCTCTCTCTCTCTCCCTCTCACACTCCTGTTTCTGGGGAGGACTCTCTAACCCTCTCTCTCTCTCTCACACACACTCCTGTATCTGGGGAGGTCTCTCTAACCCTCTCTCTCTCTCTCTCTCTCTCCCACTCCTGTATCTGGGGAGGTCTCTCTAACCCTCTCTCTCTCTCTCTCTCTCTCTCACACACTCCTGTATCTGGGGAGGCCTCTCTAACCCTCTCGCTCTCTCTCTCACACACACTCCTGTATCTGGGGAGGTCTCTCTAACCCTCTCTCTCTCTCTCTCTCACACACACTCTTGTATCTGGGGAGGTCTCTCTAACCCTCTCTCTCTCTCTCTCTCACACACACTCCTGTAACTGGGGAGGTCTCTCTAACCCTGTCTCTCTCTCACTCACACACTCCTGTATCTGGGGAGGTCTCTCTAACCCTCTCGCTCTCTCTCACACACTCTCCTGTATCTGGGGAGGTCTTTCTAACCCTCTCTCTCTCTCTCTCTCTCACACACCTCTGTATCTGGGGAGGTCTGTCTAACCCTCTCTCTCTCTCGCACACACTCCTGTATCGGGGAGGTCTCTCTAACCCCCTCTCTCTCTCTCACACACTCCTGTATCTGGGGAGGTCTCTCTAACCCTCTGTCTCTCACGCACACACTCCTGTATCGGGGAGGTCTCTCTAACCCCCTCTCTCTCTCTCACACACTCCTGTATCTGGGGAGGTCTCTCTAAGCCTCTCTCTCACACGCACTCCTGTATCTGGGGAGGTCTCTCTTACCTTTTCTCTCTCTCTCTCACACTCCTGTGTCTGGGGAGGTCTCTCTAACCCTCTCTCTCTCTCTCTCTCTCTCACATACACTCCTGTATCTGGGGAGGTCTCTCTAACCCTCTCTCTCTCATACACACTCCTGTATCTGGGGAGGTCTCTCTAACCCTCTCTCACTCTCACACACACTCCTGTATCTGGGGAGGTCTCTCTAACCCGCTCTCTCTCTCTCACACACTCCTGTATCGGGGGAGGTCTCTCTAACCCTCTCTCTCTCTCTCTCTCATACACACTCCTGTATCTGGGGAGGTCTCTCTAACCCTCTCTCTCTCTCACACACACTCCTGTATCTGGGGAGGTCTCTCTAACTCTCTCTCTCTCTCTCTCACACTCCTGTATCTGGGGAGGTCTCTCTAACCCTCTCTCTCTCTCCCTCTCACACTCCTGTATCTGGGGAGGTTTCTCTAACCCTCTCTCTCTCTCTCACACACACTCCTGTATCTGGGGAGGTCTCTCTAACCCTCTCTCTCTCTCTCTCTCACACTCCTGTATCTGAGGAGGTCTCTCTAACCCTCTCTCTCTCTCTCTCTCTCTCTCTCTCACACACACTCCTGTATCTGGGGAGGTCTCTC
Organism: Scyliorhinus torazame; assembly: GCF_047496885.1. NCBI lineage: Eukaryota > Metazoa > Chordata > Chondrichthyes > Carcharhiniformes > Scyliorhinidae > Scyliorhinus > Scyliorhinus torazame. The sequence goes on along the minus strand of NC_092725.1, from coordinate 4,278,109 downwards.
TAACCCTCTCGCTCTCTCTCACACACACTCCTGTATCTGGGGAGGTCTCTCTAACCCTCTCTCTCTCTCACACACACTCCTGTATCTGGGGAGGTCTCTCTAACCCCCTCTCTCTCTCTCTCACACACTCCTGTATCTGGGGAGGCCTCTCTAATCCTCTCTCTCTCTCTCTCTCACACACTCCTGTATCTGGGGAGGTCTCTCTAACCCTCTCTCTCTCACACTCCTGTATCTGGGGAGGTCTCTATAACCCTCTCTCTCTCTCTCTCTCTCTCACACACTCCTCTATCTGGGGAGGTCTCTCTAACCCTGCCTCTCTCTCACTCACAGACCCCTGTATCTGGGGAGGTCTCTCTAACCCTCTCTCTCTCTCCCACACACACTCCTGTATCTGGGGAGGTCTCTCTAACTCTTCTCTCTCTCTCGCTCTCTCTCACACACACTCCTGTATCTGGGGAGGTCTCTCTAACCCTCTCTCTCTCTCTCACACACTCCTGTATCTGGGGAGGTCTCTCTAAGCCTCACTCTCTCTCACACACACTCCTGTATCTGGGGAGATCCCTCTAATCCCCTCTCTCTCTCTCTCTCTCTCACACACTCCTGTATCTGGGGAGGTCTCTCTAAGCCTTTCTCTCACACACACTCATGTATCTGTGGAGGTCTCTCTAACCCTCACTCTCTTTCTCTCTCACACTCCTGTATCTGGGGAGGTCTCTCTAACCCTCTCTCTCTCTCTCTCTCTCTCTCTCACACACGCCTGTATCTGGGGAGGTCTCTCTAACCCTCTCTCTCTCACACACACACACTCCTGTATCTGGGGAGGTCTCTCTAACCCTCTCTCTCTCTCTCTCTCACACACTCCTGTATCTGGGGAGGTCTCTCTCACCCTCTCTCTCTCTCTCTCTCACACACACACACTCCTGTATCTGGGGAGGTCTCTCTAACCCCTCTCTCTCTCTTTCTCTCACACACTCCTGTATCTGGGGAGGTCTCTCTAACCCTCTCTCTCTCTTACACACACTCCTGTATCTGGGGAGGTCTCTCTAACCCCCTCTCTCTCTCTCTCTCTCACACACTCCTGTATCTGGGGAGGTCTCTCTGACCCCCTCTCTCTCTCTCTCTCACACACACTCCTGTATCTGGGGAGGTCTCTCTAACCCCCTCTCTCTCTCTCTCTCTCTCTCTCTCACACACTCCTGTATCTGGGGACGTCTCTCTAACCCTCTCTCTCTCTCTCTCTCTCTCTCTCACACACACTCCTGTATCTGGGGAGGTCTCTCTAACCCTCTCTCTCTCTCTCTCTCTCACACACTCCTGTAACTGGGGAGGTCTCTCTAACCCTCTCTCTTTCTCTCTCTCACACACTCCTGTATCTGGGGAGGTCTCTCTAACCCTCTCTCTCTCACTCCCTCTCTCTCTCTCTCACACACTCCTGTATCTGGGGAGGTCTCTCTAACCCCCTCTCTCTCTCTCTCTCACACACTCCTGTATCTGGGGAGGTCTCTCTAACCCTGTCTCTCTCTCACTCACAGACCCCTGTATCTGGGGAGGTCTCTCTAACCCTCTCTCTCTCTCACACACACACTCCTGTATCTGGGGAGGTCTCTCTAACCCTCTCTCTCTCTCTCACACACACTCCTGTATCTGGGGAGGATTCTCTAACCCTCTCTCTCTCTCTCTCATACACACTCCTGTATCTGGGGAGGTCTCTCTAACTCTCTCTCTCTCTCTCACACACTCCTGTATCTGGGGAGGCCTCTCTAACTCTCTCACTCTCTCACACACTCCTGTATCTGGGGAGGTCTCTCTAACCCCCTCTCTCTCTCACACACACTCCTGTATCTGGGGAGGTCTCTCTATTCCCCCTCTCTGTCTCTCTCTCTCCCACTCACACACTCCTGTATCTGGGGAGGTCTCTAACCCCCACGCCCCTATTTCTCTCACTCTCTCACACACTGTCCTGTATCTGGGGAGGTCTCTCTAACTCTCGCTCTCTCTCTCTCCCTCTCTCACTCACACACTCCTGTATCTGGGAAGGTCTCTCTAACCCTCTCTCTCTCTCTCACACACTCCTGTATCAGGGGAGGTCTCTCTAACCCTGCCTCTCTCTCACACACACACACTCCTGTATCTGGGGAGGTCTCTCTAAACCGCTCGCTCTCTATCACACACACTCCTGTATCTGGGGAGGTCTCTCTAACCCTCTCTCTCTCTCTCACACCCTCCTGTATCTGGGGAGGTCTCTCTAACCCTCTCTCTCTCTCTCTCTCACACACTCCTGTATCTGGGGAGGTCTCTCTCACCCTCTCTCTCTCTCTCTCTCACACACACACACTCATGTATCTGGGGAGGTCTCTCTAACCCTCTCTCTCTCTCTCTCACACACTCCTGTATCTGGGGAGGTCTCTCTAACCCTCTCTCTCTCTCTCTCACACACTCCTGTATCTGGGGAGGTCTCTCTAACCCTCTCTCTCTCTTACACACACTCCTGTATCTGGGGAGGTCTCTCTAACCCCCTCCCTCTCTCTCTCTCTCACACACTCCTGTATTTGGGGAGGTCTCTCTAACCCCCTCTCTCTCTCTCTCTCTCACACACTCCTGTATCTGGGGAGGTCTCTCTAACCCCCTCTCTCTCTCTCTCTCTCTCTCACACACTCCTGTATCTGGGGAGGTCTCTCTAACCCTCTCTCTCTCTCTCTCTCTCTCTCTCTCTCTCACACACACTCCTGTATCTGGGGAGGTCTCTCTAACCCTCTCTCTCTCTCTCTCACACACACTCCTGTATCTGGGGAGGTCTCTCTAACCCTCTCTCTCGCTCTCTCTCTCTCACACACTCCTGTATCTGGGGAGGTCTCTCTAACCCTCTCTCTCTCACTCCCTCTCTCTCTCTCTCACACACTCCTGTATCTGGGGAGGTCTCTCTAACCCTCTCTCTCTCTCTCTCACACACACTCCTGTATCTGGGGAGGTCTCTCTAACCCTCTCTCTCGCTCTCTCTCTCTCACACACTCCTGTATCTGGGGAGGTCTCTCTAACCCTCTCTCTCTCACTCCCTCTCTCTCTCTCTCACACACTCCTGTGTCTGGGGAGGTCTCTCTAACCCTCTCTCTCTCTCTCTCACACACTCCTGTATTTGGGGAGGTCTCTCTAACCCTGTCTCTCTCACTCCCTCTCTCTCTCTCTCACACACTCCTGTATCTGGGGAGGTCTCTCTAACCCCCTTTCTTTCTCTCTCTCACACACTCCTGTATCAGGGGAGGTCTCTCTAACCCTCTCTCTCTCTCTCTCTCACACACTCCTGTATCTGGGGAGGTCTCTCTAACCCTCTCTCTCTCTCTCTCACACACTCCTGTATCTGGGGAGGTCTCTCTAACCCCCTCTCTCTCTCTCTCTCACACACTCCTGTATCTGGGGAGGTCTCTCTAACCCTCTCTCTCTCTCTCTCTCACACACCTGTATCTGGGGAGGTCACTCTAACCCTCTCTCTCTCACTCCCTCTCTCTCTCTCACACACTCCTGTATCTGGGGAGGTCTCTCTAACCCTCTCTCTCTCTCTCTCTCTCTCACACACTCCTGTATCTGGGGAGGTCTCTCTAACCCTCTCTCTTTCACTCCCTCTCTCTCTCTCTCACACACTCCTGTATCTGGGGAGGTCTCTCTAACCCCCTCTCTCTCTCTCTCTCACACACATTCCTGTATCTGGGGAGGTCTCTTTAACCCCCTCTCTCTCTCGCTCTCTCTCACACACTCCTGTATCTGGGGAGGTCTCTCTAACCCCCCCCCTCTCTCTCTCTCTCTTTCTCACACACTCCTGTATCTGGGGAGGTCTCTCTAACCCTCTCTCTCTCTCTCTCACACACACTCCTGTATCTGGGGAGGCCTCTCTAACCCCCTCTCTCTCTCTGTCTCTCTCTCTCACACACTCCTGTATCTGGGGAGGCCTCTCTAACTCTCTCACTCTCTCACACACTCCTGTATCTGGGGAGGTCTCTCTAACCCCCTCTCTCTCTCTCTCTCTCTCACACACTCCTGTATCTGGGGAGGTCTCTCTAACCCCCCCCCCCCCCTCTCTCTCTCTCTCTTTCTCACACACTCCTGTATCTGGGGAGGTCTCTCTAACCCTCTCTCTCTCTCTCTCACACACACTCCTGTATCTGGGGAGGTCTCTCTAACCCCCTCTCTCTCTCTCTCTCACACACTCCTGTATCTGGGGAGGTCTCTCTAACCCTCTCTCTCTCTCTCTCTCACACACTCCTGTATTTGGGGAGGTCTCTCTCACCCTGTCTCTCTCTCACTCACAGACCCCTGTATCTGGGGAGGTCTCTCTAACCCTCTCTCTCTCTCACACACACACTCCTGTATCGGGGGAGGTCTCTCTAACCCTCTCTCTCTCTCTCACACACATTCCTGTATCTGGGGAGGATTCTCTAACCCTCTCTCTCTCTCTCATACACACTCCTGTATCTGGGGAGGTCTCTCTAACTCTCTCTCTCTCTCTCACACACTCCTGTATCTGGGGAGGCCTCTCTAACTCTCTCACTCTCTCACACACTCCTGTATCTGAGGAGGTCTCTCTAACCCGCTCGCTCTCTATCACACACACTCCTGTATCTGGGGAGGTCTCTCTAACCCTCTCTCTCTCTCTCTCACACACTCCTGTATCTGGGGAGGTCTCTCTATTCCCCCTCTCTGTCTCTCTCTCTCTCACACTCACACGGTCCTGTATCTGGGGAGGTCTCTCTAACCCCCACGCCCCTATTTCTCTCACTCTCTCACACACTCTCCTGTATCTGGGGAGGTCTCTCTAACTCTCGCTCTCTCTCTCTCCCTCTCTCACTCACACACTCCTGTATCTGGGGCGGTCTGTCTAACCCTCTCTCTCTCTCTCTCACACACTCCTGTATCTGGGGAGGTCTCTCTAACCCTCTCTCTCTCTCTCTGTCACACACTCCTGTATCTGGGAAGGTCTCTCTAACCCTCTCTCTCTCTCTCACACACTCCTGTATCTGGGGAGGTCTGTCTAACCCTGCCTCTCTCTCATTCACAGACCCCTGTATCTGGGGAGGTCTCTCTAACCCTCTCTCTCTCTCACACACACACTCCTGTATCTGGGGAGGTCTCTCTAACCCGCTCGCTCTCTATCACACACACTCCTGTATCTGGGGAGGTCTCTCTAACCCTCTCTCTCTCTCTCACACACACTCCTGTATCTGGGGAGGTCTCTCTAACCCTCTCTCTCTCTCTCTCTCTCACACTCCTGTATCTGGGGAGGTCTCTCTCACCCTCTCTCTCTCTCTCTCTCACACACACACACTCCTGTATCTGGGGAGGTCTCTCTAACCCCCTCTCTCTCTCTCTCTCTCACACACTCCTGTATCTGGGGAGGTCTCTCTTACCCTCTCTCTCTCTTACACACACTCCTGTATCTGGGGAGGTCTCTCTAACCCCCTCCCTCTCTCTCTCTCTCACACACTCCTGTATCTGGGGAGGTCTCTCTAAACCCCTCTCTCTCTCTCTCTCTCACACACTCCTGTATCTGGGGAGGTCTCTCTAACCCCCTCTCTCTCTCTCTCTCTCTCTCACACACTCCTGTATCTGGGGAGGTCTCTCTAACCCTCTCTCTCTCTCTCTCTCTCTCTCTCTCTCACACACACTCGTGTATCTAGGGAGGTCTCTCTAACCCTCTCTCTCTCTCTCACACACACTCCTGTATCTGGGGAGGTCTCTCTAACCCTCTCTCTCTCACTCTCTCTCTCACACACTCCTGTATCTGGGGAGGTCTCTCTAACCCTCTCTCTCTCTCTCTCTCACACACTGCTGCATCTGGGGAGGTCTCTCTAACCCTCTCTCTCTCTCTCTCTCACACACTCCTGTATTTGGGGAGGTCTCTCTAACCCTGTCTCTCTCTCACTCACAGACCCCTGTATCTGGGGAGGTCTCTCTAACCCTCTCTCTCTCTCACACACACACTCCTGTATCTGGGGAGGTCTCTCTAACCCTCTCTCTCTCTCACTCACAGACCCCTGTATCTGGGGAGGTCTCTCTAACCCTCTCTCTCTCTCTCGCACACTCTCCTGTATCTGGGGAGGTCTCTCTAACTCTCGCTCTCTCTCTCTCCCTCTCTCACTCACACACTCCTGTATCTGGGGCGGTCTGTCTAACCCGCTCTCTCTCTCTCTCTCACACACTCCTGTATCTGGGGAGGTCTCTCTAACCCTCTCTCTCTCTCTCTCTCTCACACACTCCTGTATCTGGGAAGGTCTCTCTAACCCTCTCTCTCTCTCTCACACACTTCTGTATCTGGGGAGGTCTCTCTAACCCTGCCTCTCTCTCACTCACAGACCCCTGTATCTGGGGAGGTCTCTCTAACCCTCTCTCTCTCTCACACACACACTCCTGTATCTGGGGAGGTCTCTCTAACCCGCTCGCTCTCTATCACACACACTCCTGTATCTGGGGAGGTCTCTCTAACCCTCTCTCTCTCTCTCTCACACACACTCCTGTATCTGGGGAGGTCTGTCTAACCCTCTCTCTCTCGCACACACTCCTGTATCTGGGGAGGTCTCTCTAACTCTCTCTCTCTCTCTCTCACACACTCCTGTATCTGGGGTGGTCTCTCTAACTCTCTAACTCTCTCACACACACTCCTGTATCTGGGGAGGTCTCTCCAACCCCCTCTCTCTCTCTCTCACACACTCCTGTATCTGGGGAGGTCTCTCTAAGCCTCTCTCTCTCTCACACACACACTCCTGTATCTGGGGAGGTCTCTCTAACGCTCTCAATCTCTCTCACACACACTCCTGTATCTGGGGAGGTCTCTCTCAGCCTCTCTCTCACACACACTCCTGTATCTCGGAGGTCTCTCTAACCCTCTCTCACTCTCACACACACTCCTGTATCTGGGGAGGTCTCTCTAACCCTCTCTCTCTCTCTCTCTCTCACACTCCTGTATCTGGGCAGGTCTCTCTAACCCTCTCTCTCTCTCCCTCTCACACTCCTGTATCTGGGGAGGTCTCTCTAATCTTCTCTCTCTCTCTCTCTCTCTCTCTCTCTCACACACTCCTGTATCTGGGGAGGTCTCTCTAACCCTGCCTCTCTCTCACTCACAGACCCCTGTATCTGGGGAGGTCTCTCTAACCCTCTCTCTCTCTCACACACACACTCCTGTATCTGGGGAGGTCTCTCTAACCCTCTCGCTCTCTATCACACACACTCCTGTATCTGGTGAGGTCTCTCTAACCCTCTCTCTCTCTCTCTCACACACACTCCTGTATCTTGGGAGGTCTGTCTAACCCTCTCTCTCTCTCGCACACACTCCTGTATCTGGGGAGGTCTCTCTAACGCTCTCTCTCTCTCTCACACACTCCTGTATCTGGGGTGGTCTCTCTAACTCTCTCACTCTCTCACACACACTCCTGTATCTGGGGAGGTCTCTCTAACCCCCTCTCTCTCTCTCTCACACACTCCTGTATCTGGGGAGGTCTCTCTAAGCTTCTCTCTCTCTCTCACACACACTCCTGTATCTGGGGAGGTCTCTCTAACCCCCTCTCTCTCTCTCTCTCTCTCTCTCACACACTCCTGTATCTGGGGAGGTCTCTCTAAGCCTCTCTCTCTCACACACTCATGTATCTGGGGAGGTCTCTCTAACCCTCTCTCTCTCTCTCTCTCTCTCTCTCTCACACTCCTGTATCTGGGGAGGTCTCTCTAACCCTCTCTCTCTCTCTCTCTCTCACACACACTCCTGTATCTGGGGAGGTCTCTCTAACCCCCTCTCTCTCTCTCACACACACTCCTGTATCTGGGGAGGTCTCTCTAACCCTCTCTCTCTCTCACACACACTCCTGTATCTGGGGAGGTCTCTCTAACCCTCTCTCTCTCTCCCTCTCACACTCCTGTATCTGGGGAGGTCTCTCTAACCCTCTCTCTCTCGCTCACACACACTCCTGTATCTGGGAAGGTCTCTCTTACCTTCTCTCTCTCTCTCTCTCTCTCTCTCTCACACTCCTGTATCGGGGGAGGTCTCTCTCACCCTCTCTCTCTCTCACACACACTCCTGTATCTGGGGAAGTCTCTCTAACCCTCTCTCTCTCTCTCTCTCTCACACACTCCTGAATCTCGGGAGGTCTCTCTAACCCTCTCTCTCGCTCTCTCTCACACACACTCCTGTATCTGGGGAGGTCTCTCTAACCCTCTCTCTCTCTCTCTCTCTCTCACACACTCCTGTATCTGGGGAGGTCTCTCTAACCCTCTCTCTCTCTCGCTCTCTCACACTCCTGTATCTGGGGAGGTCTCTCTCACCCTCTCTCTCTCTCTCTCTCTCTCACACACACTCCTGTATCTGGGGAAGTCTCTCTCTAACCCTCTCTCTCTCTCACACTCCTGTACCTGGGGAGGTCTCTCTAACCCCCTCTCTCTCTTACACACACTCCTGTATCTGGGGAGGTCTCTCTAACCCTCTCTCTCACTCTCTCTCTCTCACACACTCCTGTATCTGGGGAGGTCTCTCTAACCCTCTGTCTCTCTCTCTCTCTCACACACACTCCTGTATTTGGGGAGGTCTCTCTAAACCTCTCTCTCTCACTCCCTCTCTCTCTCACACACACTCCTGTATCTGGGGAGGATTCTCTAACCCTCTCTCTCTCTCTCTCTCATACACACTCCTGTATCTGGGGAGGTCTCTCTAACTCTCTCTCTCTCTCTCACACACTCCTGTATCTGGGTAGGCCTCTCTAACTCTCTCACTCTCTCACACACTCCTGTATCTGGGGAGGTCTCTCTAACTCCCTCTCTCTCTCATACACACTCCTGTATCTGGGAGGTCTCTCTATTCCCCCTCTCTGTCTCTCTCTCTCACACTGACACACTCCTGTATCTGGGGAGGTCCCTCTAACCCCCACGCCCCTATTTCTCTCACTCTCTCACACACTCTCCTGTATCTGGGGAGGTCTCTCTAACTCTCGCTCTCTCTCTCTCCCTCTCTCACTCACACACTCCTGTATCTGGGGCGGTCTGTCTAACCCGCTCTCTCTCTCTCTCTCACACACTCCTGTATCTGGGGAGGTCTCTCTAACCCTCTCTCTCTCTCTCTCTCTCACACACTCCTGTATCTGGGAAGGTCTCTCTAACCCTCTCTCTCTCTCTCACACACTTCTGTATCTGGGGAGGTCTCTCTAACCCTGCCTCTCTCTCACTCACAGACCCCTGTATCTGGGGAGGTCTCTCTAACCCTCTCTCTCTCTCACACACACACTCCTGTATCTGGGGAGGTCTCTCTAACCCGCTCGCTCTCTATCACACACACTCCTGTATCTGGGGAGGTCTCTCTAACCCTCTCTCTCTCTCTCTCTCACACACACTCCTGTATCTGGGGAGGTCTGTCTAACCCTCTCTCTCTCTCGCACACACTCCTGTATCTGGGGAGGTCTCTCTAACTCTCTCTCTCTCTCTCTCACACACTCCTGTATCTGGGGTGGTCTCTCTAACTCTCTAACTCTCTCACACACACTCCTGTATCTGGGGAGGTCTCTCCAACCCCCTCTCTCTCTCTCTCACACACTCCTGTATCTGGGGAGGTCTCTCTAAGCCTCTCTCTCTCTCTCACACACACTCCTGTATCTGGGGAGGTCTCTCTAACCCTCTCAATCTCTCTCACACACACTCCTGTATCTGGGGAGGTCTCTCACAGCCTCTCTCTCACACACACTCCTGTATCTCGGAGGTCTCTCTAACCCTCTCTCACTCTCACACACACTCCTGTATCTGGGGAGGTCTCTCTAACCCTCTCTCTCTCTCTCTCTCTCACACTCCTGTATCTGGGGAGGTCTCTCTAACCCTCTCTCTCTCTCCCTCTCACACTCCTGTATCTGGGGAGGTCTCTCTAACCTTCTCTCTCTCTCTCTCTCTCTCTCTCTCTCTCACACACTCCTGTATCTGGGGAGGTCTCTCTAACCCTGCCTCTCTCTCACTCACAGACCCCTGTATCTGGGGAGGTCTCTCTAACCCTCTCTCTCTCTCACACACACACTCCTGTATCTGGGGAGGTCTCTCTAACCCTCTCGCTCTCTATCACACACACTCCTGTATCTGGTGAGGTCTCTCTAACCCTCTCTCTCTCTCTCTCACACACACTCCTGTATCTTGGGAGGTCTGTCTAACCCTCTCTCTCTCTCGCACACACTCCTGTATCTGGGGAGGTCTCTCTAACGCTCTCTCTCTCTCTCACACACTCCTGTATCTGGGGTGGTCTCTCTAACTCTCTCACTCTCTCACACACACTCCTGTATCTGGGGAGGTCTCTCTAACCCCCTCTCTCTCTCTCTCACACACTCCTGTATCTGGGGAGGTCTCTCTAAGCTTCTCTCTCTCTCTCACACACACTCCTGTATCTGGGGAGGTCTCTCTAACCCCCTCTCTCTCTCTCTCTCTCTCTCTCTCACACACTCCTGTTTCTGGGGAGGTCTCTCTAAGCCTCTCTCTCTCACACACTCATGTATCTGGGGAGGTCTCTCTAACCCTCTCTCTCTCTCTCTCTCTCTCTCTCTCTCTCACACTCCTGTATCTGGGGAGGTCTCTCTAACCCTCTCTCTCTCTCTCTCTCTCACACACACTCCTGTATCTGGGGAGGTCTCTCTAACCCCCTCTCTCTCTCTCACACACACTCCTGTATCTGGTGAGGTCTCTCTAACCCTCTCTCTCTCTCTCTCACACACACTCCTGTATCTTGGGAGGTCTGTCTAACCCTCTCTCTCTCTCGCACACACTCCTGTATCTGGGGAGGTCTCTCTAACGCTCTCTCTCTCTCTCACACACTCCTGTATCTGGGGTGGTCTCTCTAACTCTCTCACTCTCTCACACACACTCCTGTATCTGGGGAGGTCTCTCTAACCCCCTCTCTCTCTCTCTCACACACTCCTGTATCTGGGGAGGTCTCTCTAAGCTTCTCTCTCTCTCTCACACACACTCCTGTATCTGGGGAGGTCTCTCTAACCCCCTCTCTCTCTCTCTCTCTCTCTCTCACACACTCCTGTATCTGGGGAGGTCTCTCTAAGCCTCTCTCTCTCACACACTCATGTATCTGGGGAGGTCTCTCTAACCCTCTCTCTCTCTCTCTCTCTCTCTCTCTCTCTCACACTCCTGTATCTGGGGAGGTCTCTCTAACCCTCTCTCTCTCTCACACACACTCCTGTATCTGGGGAGGTCTCTCTAACCCCCTCTCTCTCTCTCACACACACTCCTGTATCTGGGGAGGTCTCTCTAACCCTCTCTCTCTCTCACACACACTCCTGTATCTGGGGAGGTCTCTCTAACCCTCTCTCTCTCTCCCTCTCACACTCCTGTATCTGGGGAGGTCTCTCTAACCCTCTCTCTCTCGCTCACACACACTCCTGTATCTGGGAAGGTCTCTCTTACCTTCTCTCTCTCTCTCTCTCTCTCTCTCACACTCCTGTATCGGGGGAGGTCTCTCTCACCCTCTCTCTCTCTCACACACACTCCTGTATCTGGGGAAGTCTCTCTAACCCTCTCTCTCTCTCTCTCTCTCACACACTCCTGAATCTCGGGAGGTCTCTCTAACCCTCTCTCTCGCTCTCTCTCACACACACTCCTGTATCTGGGGAGGTCTCTCTAACCCTCTCTCTCTCTCTCTCTCTCTCACACACTCCTGTATCTGGGGAGGTCTCTCTAACCCTCTCTCTCTCTCGCTCTCTCACACTCCTGTATCTGGGGAGGTCTCTCTCACCCTCTCTCTCTCTCTCTCTCTCTCTCACACACACTCCTGTATCTGGGGAAGTCTCTCTCTAACCCTCTCTCTCTCTCACACTCCTGTACCTGGGGAGGTCTCTCTAACCCCCTCTCTCTCTTACACACACTCCTGTATCTGGGGAGGTCTCTCTAACCCTCTCTCTCACTCTCTCTCTCTCACACACTCCTGTATCTGGGGAGGTCTCTCTAACCCTCTGTCTCTCTCTCTCTCTCACACACACTCCTGTATTTGGGGAGGTCTCTCTAAACCTCTCTCTCTCACTCCCTCTCTCTCTCACACACACTCCTGTATCTGGGGAGGATTCTCTAACCCTCTCTCTCTCTCTCTCTCATACACACTCCTGTATCTGGGGAGGTCTCTCTAACTCTCTCTCTCTCTCTCACACACTCCTGTATCTGGGGTGGTCTCTCTAACTCTCTCACTCTCTCACACACACTCCTGTATCTGGGGAGGTCTCTCTAACCCCCTCTCTCTCTCTCTCACACACTCCTGTATCTGGGGAGGTCTCTCTAAGCTTCTCTCTCTCTCTCACACACACTCCTGTATCTGGGGAGGTCTCTCTAACCCCCTCTCTCTCTCTCTCTCTCTCTCTCACACACTCCTGTTTCTGGGGAGGTCTCTCTAAGCCTCTCTCTCTCACACACTCATGTATCTGGGGAGGTCTCTCTAACCCTCTCTCTCTCTCTCTCTCTCTCTCTCTCTCTCTCACACTCCTGTATCTGGGGAGGTCTCTCTAACCCTCTCTCTCTCTCTCTCTCTCACACACACTCCTGTATCTGGGGAGGTCTCTCTAACCCCCTCTCTCTCTCTCACACACACTCCTGTATCTGGTGAGGTCTCTCTAACCCTCTCTCTCTCTCTCTCACACACACTCCTGTATCTTGGGAGGTCTGTCTAACCCTCTCTCTCTCTCGCACACACTCCTGTATCTGGGGAGGTCTCTCTAACGCTCTCTCTCTCTCTCACACACTCCTGTATCTGGGGTGGTCTCTCTAACTCTCTCACTCTCTCACACACACTCCTGTATCTGGGGAGGTCTCTCTAACCCCCTCTCTCTCTCTCTCACACACTCCTGTATCTGGGGAGGTCTCTCTAAGCTTCTCTCTCTCTCTCACACACACTCCTGTATCTGGGGAGGTCTCTCTAACCCCCTCTCTCTCTCTCTCTCTCTCACACACTCCTGTATCTGGGGAGGTCTCTCTAAGCCTCTCTCTCTCACACACTCATGTATCTGGGGAGGTCTCTCTAACCCTCTCGCTCTCTCTCTCTCTCTCTCTCTCTCTCACACTCCTGTATCTGGGGAGGTCTCTCTAACCCTCTCTCTCTCTCACACACACTCCTGTATCTGGGGAGGTCTCTCTAACCCCCTCTCTCTCTCTCACACACACTCCTGTATCTGGGGAGGTCTCTCTAACCCTCTCTCTCTCTCACACACACTCCTGTATCTGGGGAGGTCTCTCTAACCCTCTCTCTCTCTCCCTCTCACACTCCTGTATCTGGGGAGGTCTCTCTAACCCTCTCTCTCTCGCTCACACACACTCCTGTATCTGGGAAGGTCTCTCTTACCTTCTCTCTCTCTCTCTCTCTCTCTCTCACACTCCTGTATCGGGGGAGGTCTCTCTCACCCTCTCTCTCTCTCACACACACTCCTGTATCTGGGGAAGTCTCTCTAACCCTCTCTCTCTCTCTCTCTCTCACACACTCCTGAATCTCGGGAGGTCTCTCTAACCCTCTCTCTCGCTCTCTCTCACACACACTCCTGTATCTGGGGAGGTCTCTCTAACCCTCTCTCTCTCTCTCTCTCTCTCACACACTCCTGTATCTGGGGAGGTCTCTCTAACCCTCTCTCTCTCTCGCTCTCTCACACTCCTGTATCTGGGGAGGTCTCTCTCACCCTCTCTCTCTCTCTCTCTCTCTCTCACACACACTCCTGTATCTGGGGAAGTCTCTCTCTAACCCTCTCTCTCTCTCACACTCCTGTACCTGGGGAGGTCTCTCTAACCCCCTCTCTCTCTTACACACACTCCTGTATCTGGGGAGGTCTCTCTAACCCTCTCTCTCACTCTCTCTCTCTCACACACTCCTGTATCTGGGGAGGTCTCTCTAACCCTCTGTCTCTCTCTCTCTCTCACACACACTCCTGTATTTGGGGAGGTCTCTCTAAACCTCTCTCTCTCACTCCCTCTCTCTCTCACACACACTCCTGTATCTGGGGAGGATTCTCTAACCCTCTCTCTCTCTCTCTCTCATACACACTCCTGTATCTGGGGAGGTCTCTCTAACTCTCTCTCTCTCTCTCACACACTCCTGTATCTGGGTAGGCCTCTCTAACTCTCTCACTCTCTCACACACTCCTGTATCTGGGGAGGTCTCTCTAACTCCCTCTCTCTCTCACACACACTCCTGTATCTGGGAGGTCTCTCTATTCCCCCTCTCTGTCTCTCTCTCTCACACTGACACACTCCTGTATCTGGGGAGGTCCCTCTAACCCCCACGCCCCTATTTCTCTCACTCTCTCACACACTCTCCTGTATCTGGGGAGGTCTCTCTAACTCTCGCTCTCTCTCTCTCCCTCTCTCACTCACACACTCCTGTATCTGGGGCGGTCTGTCTAACCCGCTCTCTCTCTCTCTCTCACACACTCCTGTATCTGGGGAGGTCTCTCTAACCCTCTCTCTCTCTCTCTCTCTCACACACTCCTGTATCTGGGAAGGTCTCTCTAACCCTGCCTCTCTCTCACTCACAGACCCCTGTATCTGGGGAGGTCTCTCTAACCCTGCCTCTCTCTCACTCACAGACCCCTGTATCTGGGGAGGTCTCTCTAACCCTCTCTCTCTCTCACACACACACTCCTGTATCTGGGGAGGTCTCTCTAACCCGCTCGCTCTCTATCACACACACTCCTGTATCTGGGGAGGTCTCTCTAACCCTCTCTCTCTCTCTCTTACACACACTCCTGTATCTGGGAGGTCTGTCTAACCGTCTCTCTCTCTCGCACACACTCCTGTATCTGGGGAGGTCTCTCTAACTCTCTCTCTCTCTCTCTCACACACTCCTGTATCTGGGGTGGTCTCTCTAACTCTCTAACTCTCTCACACACACTCCTGTATCTGGGGAGGTCTCTCCAACCCCCTCTCTCTCTCTCTCACACACTCCTGTATCTGGGGAGGTCTCTCTAAGCCTCTCTCTCTCTCTCACACACACTCCTGTATCTGGGGAGGTCTCTCTAACCCTCTCAATCTCTCTCACACACACTCCTGTATCTGGGGAGGTCTCTCTCAGCCTCTCTCTCACACACACTCCTGTATCTCGGAGGTCTCTCTAACCCTCTCTCACTCTCACACACACTCCTGTATCAGGGGAGGTCTCTCTAACCCTCTCTCTCTCTCTCTCTCTCACACTCCTGTATCTGGGGAGGTCTCTCTAACCCTCTCTCTCTCTCCCTCTCACACTCCTGTATCTGGGGAGGTCTCTCTAACCTTCTCTCTCTCTCTCTCTCTCTCTCACACACTCCTGTATCTGGGGAGGTCTCTCTAACCCTGCCTCTCTCTCACTCACAGACCCCTGTATCTGGGGAGGTCTCTCTAACCCTCTCTCTCTCTCACACACACACTCCTGTATCTGGGGAGGTCTCTCTAACCCTCTCGCTCTCTATCACACACACTCCTGTATCTGGTGAGGTCTCTCTAACCCTCTCTCTCTCTCTCTCACACACACTCCTGTATCTTGGGAGGTCTGTCTAACCCTCTCTCTCTCTCGCACACACTCCTGTATCTGGGGAGGTCTCTCTAACGCTCTCTCTCTCTCTCACACACTCCTGTATCTGGGGTGGTCTCTCTAACTCTCTCACTCTCTCACACACACTCCTGTATCTGGGGAGGTCTCTCTAACCCCCTCTCTCTCTCTCTCACACACTCCTGTATCTGGGGAGGTCTCTCTAAGCTTCTCTCTCTCTCTCACACACACTCCTGTATCTGGGGAGGTCTCTCTAACCCCCCCTCTCTCTCTCTCTCTCTCTCTCACACACTCCTGTATCTGGGGAGGTCTCTCTAAGCCTCTCTCTCTCACACACTCATGTATCTGGGGAGGTCTCTCTAACCCTCTCTCTCTCTCTCTCTCTCTCTCTCTCTCACACACTCCTGTATCTCGGGAGGTCTCTCTAACCCTCTCTCTCTCTCTCTCTCTCACACACACTCCTGTATCTGGGGAGGTCTCTCTAACCCCCTCTCTCTCTCTCACACACACTCCTGTATCTGGGGAGGTCTCTCTAACCCTCTCTCTCTCTCACACACACTCCTGTATCTGGGGAGGTCTCTCTAACCCTCTCTCTCTCTCCCTCTCACACTCCTGTATCTGGGGAGGTCTCTCTAACCCTCTCTCTCTCGCTCACACACACTCCTGTATCTGGGAAGGTCTCTCTTACCTTCTCTCTCTCTCTCTCTCTCACACTCCTGTATCGGGGGAGGTCTCTCTCACCCTCTCTCTCTCACACACACTCCTGTATCTGGGGAAGTCTCTCTAACCCTCTCTCTCTCTCTCTCTCTCACACACTCCTGAATCTCGGGAGGTCTCTCTAACCCTCTCTCTCGCTCTCTCTCACACACACTCCTGTATCTGGGGAGGTCTCTCTAACCCTCTCTCTCTCTCTCTCTCTCTCACACACTCCTGTATCTGGGGAGGTCTCTCTAACCCTCTCTCTCTCTCTCTCTCTCACACTCCTGTATCTGGGGAGGTCTCTCTCACCCTCTCTCTCTCTCTCTCTCTCTCTCACACACACTCCTGTATCTGGGGAAGTCTCTCTCTAACCCTCTCTCTCTCTCACACTCCTGTACCTGGGGAGGTCTCTCTAACCCCCTCTCTCTCTTACACACACTCCTGTATCTGGGGAGGTCTCTCTAACCCTCTCTCTCACTCTCTCTCTCTCACACACTCCTGTATCTGGGGAGGTCTCTCTAACCCTCTGTCTCTCTCTCTCTCTCACACACACTCCTGTATTTGGGGAGGTCTCTCTAAACCTCTCTCTCTCACTCCCTCTCTCTCTCTCACACACTCCTGTATCTGGGGAGGTCCCTCTAACCCCCACGCCCCTATTTCTCTCACTCTCTCACACACTCTCCTGTATCTGGGGAGGTCTCTCTAACTCTCGCTCTCTCTCTCTCCCTCTCTCACTCACACACTCCTGTATCTGGGGCGGTCTGTCTAACCCTCTCTCTCTCTCTCTCTCTCACACACTCCTGTATCTGGGAAGGTCTCTCTAACCCTCTCTCTCTCTCTCACACACTCCTGTATCTGGGGAGGTCTCTCTAACCCTGCCTCTCTCTCACTCACAGACCCCTGTATCTGGGGAGGTCTCTCTAACCCTCTCTCTCTATCACACACACACTCCTGTATCTGGGGAGGTCTCTCTAACCCGCTCGCTCTCTATCACACACACTCCTGTATCTGGGGAGGTCTCTCTAACCCTCTCTCTCTCTCTCTCTCACACACACTCCTGTATCTGGGGAGGTCTGTCTAACCCTCTCTCTCTCTCGCACACACTCCTGTATCTGGGGAGGTCTCTCTAACTCTCTCTCTCTCTCTCTCTCTCACACACTCCTGTATCTGGGGTGGTCTCTCTAACTCTCTCACTCTCTCACACACACTCCTGTATCTGGGGAGGTCTCTCCAACCCCCTCTCTCTCTCTTTCACACACTCCTGTATCTGGGGAGGTCTCTCTAAGCCTCTCTCTCTCTCTCACACACACTCCTGTATCTGGTGAGGTCTCTCTAACCCTCTCTCTCTCTCTCACACACACTCCTGTATCTGGGGAGGTCTCTCTAACCCCCTCTCTCTCTCTCACACTCCTTTATCTGGGGAGGTCTCTCTAACCCTCTCTCTCGCTCTCTCTCACACACACTCCTGTATCTGGGAGGTCTCTCTAACCCTCTCTCACTCTCACACACACTCCTGTATCTGGGGAGGTCTCTCTAACCCTCTCTCTCTCTCTCTCTCTCTCACACTCCTGTATCTGGGGAGGTCTCTCTAACCCTCTCTCTCTCTCCCTCTCACACTCCTGTATCTGGGGAGGTCTCTCTAACCTTCTCTCTCTCTCTCTCTCTCTCTCTCTCACACACTCCTGTATCTGGGGAGGTCTCTCTAACCCTGCCTCTCTCTCACTCACAGACCCCTGTATCTGGGGAGGTCTCTCTAACCCTCTCTCTCTCTCACACACACACTCCTGTATCTGGGGAGGTCTCTCTAACCCTCTCGCTCTCTATCACACACACTCCTGTATCTGGTGAGGTCTCTCTAACCCTCTCTCTCTCTCTCTCACACACACTCCTGTATCTTCAGAGGTCTGTCTAACCCTCTCTCTCTCTCGCACACACTCCTGTATCTGGGGAGGTCTCTCTAACGCTCTCTCTCTCTCTCACACACTCCTGTATCTGGGGTGGTCTCTCTAACTCTCTCACTCTCTCACACACACTCCTGTATCTGGGGAGGTCTCTCTAACCCCCTCTCTCTCTCTCTCACACACTCCTGTATCTGGGGAGGTCTCTCTAAGCTTCTCTCTCTCTCTCACACACACTCCTGTATCTGGGGAGGTCTCTCTAACCCCCCCTCTCTCTCTCTCTCTCTCTCACACACTCCTGTATCTGGGGAGGTCTCTCTAAGCCTCTCTCTCTCACACACTCATGTATCTGGGGAGGTCTCTCTAACCCTCTCTCTCTCTCTCTCTCTCTCTCTCTCACACTCCTGTATCTGGGGAGGTCTCTCTAACCCTCTCTCTCTCTCTCTCTCTCTCACACGCACTCCTGTATCTGGGGAGGTCTCTCTAACTCCCTCTCTCTCTCTCACACACACTCCTGTATCTGGGGAGGTCTCTCTAACCCGCTCTCTCTCTCACACACACTCCTGTATCTGGGAAGGTCTCTCTAACCCTCTCTCTCTCTCCCTCTCACACTCCTGTACCTGGGGAGGTCTCTCTAACCCTCTCTCTCTCGCTCACACACACTCCTGTATCTGGGAAGGTCTCTCTTACCTTCTCTCTCTCTCTCTCTCTCACACTCCTGTATCGGGGGAGGTCTCTCTCACCCTCTCTCTCTCTCTCTCTCTCTCACACACACACTCCTTTATCTGGGGAAGTCTCTCTAACCCTCTCTCTCTCTCTCTCTCTCTCACACACACTCCTGTATCTCGGGAGGTCTCTCTAACCCTCTCTCTCGCTCTCTCTCACACACACTCCTGTATCTGGGGAGGTCTCTCTAACCCTCTCTCTCTCTCTCTCTCTCTCACACTCCTGTATCTGGGGAGGTCTCTCTCACCCTCTCTCTCTCTCTCTCTCTCTCTCACACACACTCCTGTATCTGGGGAAGTCTCTCTCTAACCCTCTCTCTCTCTCACACTCCTGTACCTGGGGAGGTCTCTCTAACCCCCTCTCTCTCTTACACACACTCCTGTATCTGGGGAGGTCTCTCTAACCCTCTCTCTCACTCTCTCTCTCTCACACACTCCTGTATCTGGGGAGGTCTCTCTAACCTTCTCTCTCTCTCTCTCTCTCTCTCTCACACACTCCTGTATCTGGGGAGGTCTCTCTAACCCTGCCTCTCTCTCACTCACAGACCCCTGTATCTGGGGAGGTCTCTCTAACCCTCTCTCTCTCTCACACACACACTCCTGTATCTGGGGAGGTCTCTCTAACCCTCTCGCTCTCTATCACACACACTCCTGTATCTGGTGAGGTCTCTCTAACCCTCTCTCTCTCTCTCTCACACACACTCCTGTATCTTGGGAGGTCTGTCTAACCCTCTCTCTCTCTCGCACACACTCCTGTATCTGGGGAGGTCTCTGTAACGCTCTCTCTCTCTTACACACACTCCTGTATCTGGGGAGGTCTCTCTAACCCTCTCTCTCACTCTCTCTCTCTCACACACTCCTGTATCTGGGGAGGTCTCTCTAACCCTCTGTCTCTCTCTCTCTCTCTCACACACACTCCTGTATTTGGGGAGGTCTCTCTAAACCTCTCTCTCTCACTCCCTCTCTCTCTCACACACTCCTGTATCTGGGGAGGTCCCTCTAACCCCCACGCCCCTATTTCTCTCACTCTCTCACACGCTCTCCTGTATCTGGGGAGGTCTCTCTAACTCTCGCTCTCTCTCTCTCCCTCTCTCACTCACACACTCCTGTATCTGGGGCGGTCTGTCTAACCCTCTCTCTCTCTCTCTCTCTCACACACTGCTGTATCTGGGGAGGTCTCTCTAACCCTCTCTCTCTCTCTCTCTCTCACACACTCCTGTATCTGGGAAGGTCTCTCTAACCCTCTCTCTCTCTCTCACACACTCCTGTACCTGGGGAGGTCTCTCTAACCCTGCCTCTCTCTCACTCACAGACCCCTGTATCTGGGGAGGTCTCTCTAACCCTCTCTCTCTCTCACACACACACTCCTGTATCTGGGGAGGTCTCTCTAACCCGCTCGCTCTCTATCACACACACTCCTGTATCTGGGGAGGTCTCTCTAACCCTCTCTCTCTCACACACACTCCTGTATCTGGGGAGGTCTGTCTAACCCTCTCTCTCTCTCGCACACACTCCTGTATCTGGGGAGGTCTCTCTAACTCTCTCTCTCTCTCTCTCACACACTCCTGTATCTGGGGTGGTCTCTCTAACTCTCTCACTCTCTCACACACACTCCTGTATCTGGGGAGGTCTCTCCAACCCCCTCTCTTTCTCTCTCACACACTCCTGTATCTGGGGAGGTCTCTCTAACCCTCTCTCTCTCTCGCTCTCAGTCACACACACTCCTGTATCTGGGAGGTCTCTCTAACCCTCTCTCTCTCTCTCTCTCTCTCACACTCCTGTATCTGGGGAGGTCTCTCTAACCCTCTCTCTCTCTCCCTCTCACACTCCTGTATCTGGGGAGGTCTCTCTAACCTTCTCTCTCTCTCTCTCTCACACACACTCCTGTATCTGGGGAGGTCTCTCTAACCCTGCCTCTCTCTCACTCACAGACCCCTGTATCTGGGGAGGTCTCTCTAACCCTCTCTCTCTCTCACACACACACTCCTGTATCTGGGGAGGTCTCTCTAACCCTCTCGCTCTCTATCACACACACTCCTGTATCTGGTGAGGTCTCTCTAACCCTCTCTCTCTCTCTCTCACACACACTCCTGTATCTTGGGAGGTCTGTCTAACCCTCTCTCTCTCTCGCACACACTCCTGTATCTGGGGAGGTCTCTCTAACGCTCTCTCTCTCTCTCACACACTCCTGTATCTGGGGTGGTCTCTCTAACTCTCTCACTCTCTCACACACACTCCTGTATCTGGGGAGGTCTCTCTAACCCCCTCTCTCTCTCTCTCACACACTCCTGTATCTGGGGAGGTCTCTCTAAGCTTCTCTCTCTCTCTCTCACACACACTCCTGTATCTGGGGAGGTCTCTCTAACCCCCCCTCTCTCTCTCTCTCTCTCTCACACACTCCTGTATCTGGGGAGGTCTCTCTAAGCCTCTCTCTCTCACACACTCATGTATCTGGGGAGGTCTCTCTAACCCTCTCTCTCTCTCTCTCTCTCACACTCCTGTATCTGGGGAGGTCTCTCTAACCCTCTCTCTCTCTCTCTCTCTCTCACACACACTCCTGTATCTGGGGAGGTCTCTCTAACCCCCTCTCTCTCTCCCACACACACTCCTGTATCTGGGGAGGTCTCTCTAACCCTCTCTCTCTCTCACACACACTCCTGTATCTGGGAAGGTCTCTCTAACCCTCTCTCTCTCTCCCTCTCACACTCCTGTATCTGGGGAGGTCTCTCTAACGCTCTCTCTCTCGCTCACACACACTCCTGTATCTGGGAAGGTCTCTCTTACCTTCTCTCTCTCTCTCTCTCTCTCTCACACTCCTGTATCGGGGGAGGTCTCTCTCACCCTCTCTCTCTCTCTCTCTCTCTCTCACACACACTCCTGTATCTGGGGAAGTCTCTCTAACCCTCTCTCTCTCTCTCTCTCTCTCACACACACTCCTGTATCTCGGGAGGTCTCTCTAACCCTCTCTCTCGCTCTCTCTCACACACACTCCTGTATCTGGGGAGGTCTCTCTAACCCTCTCTCTCTCTCTCTCTCTCTCACACACTCCTGTATCTGGGGAGGTCTCTCTAACCCTCTCTCTCTCTCTCTCTCTCACACTCCTGTATCTGGGGAGGTCTCTCTCACCCTCTCTCTCTCTCTCTCTCTCTCACACACACTCCTGTATCTGGGGAAGTCTCTCTTTAACCCTCTCTCTCTCTCACACTCCTGTACCTGGGGAGGTCTCTCTAACCCCCTCTCTCTCTTACACACACTCCTGTATCTGGGGAGGTCTCTCTAACCCTCTCTCTCACTCTCTCTCTCTCTCACACACTCCTGTATCTGGGGAGGTCTCTCTAACCCCCACCCCCTCTTTCTCTCACTCTCTCACACACTCACCTGTATCTGGGGAGGTCTCTCTAACTCTCGCTCTCTCTCTCTCCCTCTCTCACTCACACACTCCTGGATCTGGGGCGGTCTCCCTAACCCTCTCTCTCTCTCTCTCCCTCACATACTCCTGTATCTGGGGAGGTCTCTCTAACCCTCTCTCTCTCTCTCTCTCTCTCACACACTCCTGTATCTGGGGCGGTCTGTCTAACCCTCTCTCTCTCTCTCTCTCTCACACACTGCTGTATCTGGGGAGGTCTCTCTTACCCTCTCTCTCTCTCTCTCTCTCACACACTCCTGTATCTGGGAAGGTCTCTCTAACCCTCTCTCTCTCTCTCACACACTCCTGTATCTGGGGAGGTCTCTCTAACCCTGCCTCTCTCTCACTCACAGACCCCTGTATCTGGGGAGGTCTCTCTAACCCTCTCTCTCTCTCACACACACACTCCTGTATCTGGGGAGGTCTCTCTAACCCGCTCGCTCTCTATCACACACACTCCTGTATCTGGGGAGGTCTCTCTAACCCTCTCTCTCTCTCTCTCTCACACACACTCCTGTATCTGGGGAGGTCTGTCTAACCCTCTCTCTCTCTCGCACACACTCCTGTATCTGGGGAGGTCTCTCTAACTCTCTCTCTCTCTCACACACTCCTGTATCTGGGGTGGTCTCTCTAACTCTCTCACTCTCTCACACACACTCCTGTATCTGGGGAGGTCTCTCCAACCCCCTCTCTCTCTCTCTCACACACTCCTGTATCTGGGGAGGTCTCTCTAACCCTCTCTCTCTCTCTCTCTCTCTCACACACACTCCTGTATCTGGGGAGGTCTCTCTAACCCTCTCTCTCTCTCTCACACACACTCCTGTATCTGGGGAGGTCTCTCTAACCCCCTCTCTCTCTCTCACACTCCTTTATCTGGGGAGGTCTCTCTAACCCTCTCTCTCGCTCTCTCTCACACACACTCCTGTATCTGGGAGGTCTCTCTAACCCTCTCTCTCTCTCTCTCTCTCTCACACTCCTGTATCTGGGGAGGTCTCTCTAACCCTCTCTCTCTCTCCCTCTCACACTCCTGTATCTGGGGAGGTCTCTCTAACCTTCTCTCTCTCTCTCTCTCTCACACACTCCTGTATCTGGGGAGGTCTCTCCAACCCTGCCTCTCTCTCACTCACAGACCCCTGTATCTGGGGAGGTCTCTCTAACCCTCTCTCTCTCTCACACACACACTCCTGTATCTGGGGAGGTCTCTCTAACCCTCTCGCTCTCTATCACACACACTCCTGTATCTGGTGAGGTCTCTCTAACCCTCTCTCTCTCTCTCTCACACACACTCCTGTATCTTGGGAGGTCTGTCTAACCCTCTCTCTCTCTCGCACACACTCCTGTATCTGGGGAGGTCTCTCTAACGCTCTCTCTCTCTCTCACACACTCCTGTATCTGGGGTGGTCTCTCTAACTCTCTCACTCTCTCACACACACTCCTGTATCTGGGGAGGTCTCTCTAACCCCCTCTCTCTCTCTGTCACACACTCCTGTATCTGGGGAGGTCTCTCTAAGCTTCTCTCTCTCTCTCTCACACACACTCCTGTATCTGGGGAGGTCTCTCTAACCCCCCCTCTCTCTCTCTCTCTCTCTCACACACTCCTGTATCTGGGGAGGTCTCTCTAAGCCTCTCTCTCTCACACACTCATGTATCTGGGGAGGTCTCTCTAACCCTCTCTCTCTCTCTCTCTCTCACACTCCTGTATCTGGGGAGGTCTCTCTAACCCTCTCTCTCTCTCTCTCTCTCTCTCACACACACTCCTGTATCTGGGGAGGTCTCTCTAACCCCCTCTCTCTCTCCCACACACACTCCTGTATCTGGGGAGGTCTCTCTAACCCTCTCTCTCTCTCACACACACTCCTGTATCTGGGAAGGGCTCTCTAACCCTCTCTCTCTCTCCCTCTCACACTCCTGTATCTGGGGAGGTCTCTCTAACGCTCTCTCTCTCGCTCACACACACTCCTGTATCTGGGAAGGTCTCTCTTACCTTCTCTCTCTCTCTCTCTCTCTCACACTCCTGTATCGGGGGAGGTCTCTCTCACCCTCTCTCTCTCTCTCTCTCTCTCTCACACACACTCCTGTATCTGGGGAAGTCTCTCTAACCCTCTCTCTCTCTCTCTCTCACACACACTCCTGTATCTCGGGAGGTCTCTCTAACCCTCTCTCTCGCTCTCTCTCACACACACTCCTGTATCTGGGGAGGTCTCTCTAACCCTCTCTCTCTCTCTCTCTCTCTCACACACTCCTGTATCTGGGGAGGTCTCTCTAACCCTCTCTCTCTCTCTCTCTCTCACACTCCTGTATCTGGGGAGGTCTCTCTCACCCTCTCTCTCTCTCTCTCTCTCTCACACACACTCCTGTATCTGTGGAAGTCTCTCTTTAACCCTCTCTCTCTCTCACTCTCCTGTACCTGGGGAGGTCTCTCTAACCCCCTCTCTCTCTTACACACACTCCTGTATCTGGGGAGGTCTCTCTAACCCTCTCTCTCACTCTCTCTCTCTCACACACTCCTGTATCTGGGGAGGTCTCTCTAACCCTCTGTCTCTCTCTCTCTCTCACACACAATCCTGTATCTGGGGAGGTCTCTCTAAACCTCTCTCTCTCACTCCCTCTCTCTCTCTCACACACTCCTGTATTTGGGGAGGTCTCTCTAACCCTGTCTCTCTCTCACTCACAGACCCCTGTATCTGCGGAGGTCTCTCTAACCCTCTTTCTCTCTCACACACACACTCCTGTATCTGGGGAGGTCTCTCTAACCCTCTCGCTCTCTCTCACACACACTCCTGTATCTGGGGAGGTCTCTCTAACCCTCTCTCTCTCTCACACACACACTCCTGTATCTGGGGAGGACTCTCTAACTCTCTCACTCTCTCACACACTCCTGTATCTGGGGAGGTCTCTCTATTCCCCCTCTCTGTCTCTCTCTCTCACACTCACACACTCCTGTATCTGGGGAGGTCTCTCTAACCCCCACCCCCTCTTTCTCTCACTCTCTCACACACTCACCTGTATCTGGGGAGGTCTCTCTAACTCTCGCTCTCTCTCTCTCCCTCTCTCACTCACACACTCCTGGATCTGGGGCGGTCTCCCTAACCCTCTCTCTCTCTCTCTCCCTCACATACTCCTGTATCTGGGGAGGTCTCTCTAACCCTCTCTCTCTCTCTCTCTCTCTCACACACTCCTGTATCTGGGGAGGTCTCTAACCCTCTCTCTCTCTCTCTCTCTCTCTCTCACACAGTCCTGTATCTGGGGAGGTCTCTCTAACCCTGCCTCTCTCACTCACAGACCCCTGTATCTGGGGAGGTCTCTCTAAACCTCTCTCTCTCTCACACACACACTCCTGTATCTGGGGAGGTCTCTCTAACCCGCTCGCTCTCTCCCACACACACTCCTGTATCTGGGGAGTTCTCTCTAACCCTCTCTCTCTCTCTCTCACACACACTCCTGTATCTGGGGAGGTCTGTCTAACCCTCTCTCTCTCTCGCACACACTCCTGTATCTGGGGAGGTCTCTCTAACTCTCTCTCTCTCTCTCACACACTCCTGTATCTGGGGAGGTCTCTCTAACCCCCTCTCTCTCTCTCTCACACACTCCTGTATCTGGGGAGGTCTCTCTAAGCCTCTCTCTCTCTCTCACACACACTCCTGTATCTGGGGAGGTCTCTCTAACCCTCTCTCTCTCTCTCTCTCTCACACACACCTGTATCTGGGGAGGTCTCTCTAACCCCCTCTTTCTCTCTCTCTCTCACACACTCCTGTATCTGGGGAGGTCTCTCTATTCCCCCTCTCTGTCTCTCTCTTACACTCACACACTCCTGTATCTGGGGAGGTCTCTCTAACCCCCACCCCCCTCTTTCTCTCTCTCTCTCACACACTCTCCTGTGTCTGGGGAGGTCTCTCTAACTCTCTCTCTCTCTCTCTCCCTCTCTCACTCACACACTCCTGTATCTGGGGCGGTCTCTCTAACCCCCTCTCTCTCTCTCACCCACTCCTGTATCTGGGGAGGTCTCTCCCTCTCTCTATCTCTCTCTCACACACACTCCTGTATCTGGGGAGGTCTCTCTAACCCTTTCTCTCTCACACACTCCTGTATCTGGGGAGGTCTCTCTAACGCTCTCTCTCAATCTCTCTCACACACACTCCTGTATCTGGGGAGGTCTCTCTAACCCTCTCTCTCTCTCTCTCTCACACACACTCCTGTATCTGGGGAGGTCTCTCTAACCCTCTCTCTCTCTCTCCCTCTCACACTCCTATATCTGGGGAGGTCTCTCTAACTCTCTCTCTCTCTCTCACACACACTCCTGTATCTGGGGAGGTCTCTCTAACCCTCTCTCTCTCTCTCCCTCTCACACTCCTATATCTGGGGAGGTCTCTCTAACTCTCTCTCTCTCTCTCACACACAGTCCTGTATCTGGGGAGGTCTCTCTAACCCTCTCTCTCTCTCTCTCTCTCACACACACTCCAGTATCTGGGGAGGTCTCTCTAACCCCCTCTCTCTCTCTCTCTCTCTCTCTCTCTCACACACTCCTGTATCTGGGGAGGTCTCGCTAACCCCCTCTCTCTCTCACACACACTCCTGTATCTGGGGAGGTCTTTCTAACCCCCACCCCCCTCTTTCTCTCTCTCTCTCACACACTCTCCTGTATCTGGGGAGGTCTCTCTAACCGTCTCTCTCTCTCTCTCACACTCCTGTATCTGGGGAGGTCTCTCTAACTCTCTCTCTCTCTCTCTCCCTCTCTCACTCACACACTCCTGTATCTGGGGCGGTCTCTCCATCCCCCTCTCTCTCTCTCACACATTCCTGTATCTGGGGAGGTCTCTCTAACCCTCTCTCTCTCTCTCTCTCTCACACACTCCTGTATCTGGGGAGGTCTCTCTAACCCTCTCTCTCAATCTCTCTCTCACACACTCTCCTGTATCTGGGGAGGTCTCTCTAACCCTCTCTCTCTCTCTCACACACTCACTCCTGTATCTGGGGAGGTCTCTCTAACTCTCTCACTCTCTCACACACACTCCTGTATCTGGGGAGGTCTCTCTAACCCCCTCTCTCTCTCTCTCACACACTCCTGTATCTGGGGAGGTCTCTCTAAGCCTCTCTCTCTCTCTCACACACACTCCTGTATCTGGGGAGGTCTCTCTAACCCTCTCTCTCTCTCTCTCTCTCACACACACCTGTATCTGGGGAGGTCTCTCTAACCCCCTCTCTCTCTCTCTCTCACACACTCCTGTATCTGGGGAGGTCTCTCTATTCCCCCTCTCTGTCTCTCTCTTACACTCACACACTCCTGTATCTGGGGAGGTCTCTCTAACCCCCACCCCCCTCTTTCTCTCTCTCTCTCACACACTCTCCTGTGTCTGGGGAGGTCTCTCTAGCTCTCTCTCTCTCCCTCTCTCACTCACACACTCCTGTATCTGGGGCGGTCTCTCTAACCCCCTCTCTCTCTCTCACACACTCCTGTATCTGGGGAGGTCTCTCCCTCTCTCTATCTCTCTCTCACACACACTCCTGTATCTGGGGAGGTCTCTCTAACCCTTTCTCTCTCACACACTCCTGTATCTGGGGAGGTCTCTCTAACGCTCTCTCTCAATCTCTCTCACACACACTCCTGTATCTGGGGAGGTCTCTCTAACCCTCTCTCTCTCTCTCTCTCACACACACTCCTGTATCTGGGGAGGTCTCTCTAACCCTCTCTCTCTCTCTCCCTCTCACACTCCTATATCTGGGGAGGTCTCTCTAACTCTCTCTCTCTCTCTCACACACACACTCCTGTATCTGGGGAGGTCTCTCTAACCCTCTCTCTCTCTCTCCCTCTCACACTCCTATATCTGGGGAGGTCTCTCTAACTCTCTCTCTCTCTCTCACACACACTCCTGTATCTGGGGAGGTCTCTCTAACCCTCTCTCTCTCTCTCTCTCTCACTCACACACACTCCAGTATCTGGGGAGGTCTCTCTAACCTCCTCTCTCTCTCTCTCTCTCTCTCACACACTCCTGTATCTGGGGAGGTCTCGCTAACCCCCTCTCTCTCTCACACACACTCCTGTATCTGGGGAGGTCTTTCTAACCCCCACCCCCCTCTTTCTCTCTCTCTCTCACACACTCTCCTGTATCTGGGGAGGTCTCTCTAACCGTCTCTCTCTCTCTGTCACACTCCTGTATCTGGGGAGGTCTCTCTAACTCTCTCTCTCTCTCTCTCCCTCTCTCACTCACCCACTCCTGTATCTGGGGCGGTCTCTCCATCCCCCTCTCTCTCTCTCACACATTCCTGTATCTGGGGAGGTCTCTCTAACCCTCTCTCTCTCTCTCTCTCTCACACACTCCTGTATCTGGGGACATCTCTCTAACCCTCTCTCTCAATCTCTCTCTCACACACGCTCCTGTATCTGGGGAGGTAAAGGAAACTATAATTTATAGGGATCTTAACCTGTCGAACCACGCCAAGCTTGGGGGAAGCTTAGTTGATGAATCAAGTCCTGGCGCAATACGACAAGTTGTAAGATTTGTAATATTTGTAGACTGTGTTAAGTTGTTCGATTCCTTGTATTATTCGACTGTGTGTAGTTGAAGAAATTTATATCATCTCTGCTATTCGGTTATCAGTAGCACTTTGCGAATACTGGAACTCAGCAGGAATTTGCAGTATAAACTCCTCAGGTGCCAAAAAAGAATTGTTTTATTTGTAGTCGCTTGATTACAATTTGAAAGTCATTTAAAAGGCAATTCGTAGACAATTCGAAGCTTTCAGAGAATTACAGACATTATCTTTCTTTGCTTAGGCAGACAGCTCGAAAGTAACTTTTAAAAGGTCAAAGTCTGGCAATGAAACATGAAGAGAGAGAGAAAGCCAATCTTCAGCTAAACTCAAACTCAAAGTCAAAAGTGGACTAACATCACTGACACAGACTGTGAGACTGACAGAACCCCCAAAGACAATACACCACAGACAACACACGGAAAACTAAACTAAAATGGCGGGGGAAACTTTTCAGTTATACACTTTCATATCTGTCTTAAGTCATCTAATCACACCCCAATATAATCCTAATTGGTTTGGGTTAGACTCAAACACATTTGATTTGATGGCAAGCCGTCCATCTTCAATGTGCAACATCAGCTTTTCTGACCTAGCTGTTATCTGCATTGTGAACAATGGGGCCTTCATGTTGCTGTGTAGTCAGTCCCTGTCCTTGACAATTAGCACAAGCAGTGTCAAATTATCTTGAAAATATGCATTTGCCAGAACAACGGACTTCAGTAAAAGTGAATTATGCTGTATAAATGGGTATTTAAAAGTGGGGCTCAACATTTATGCTTAAACAGCTATCTTTTACCTATACTAGTTGTATTTGAAATACTTGGCTTCTACAGTCGGCCCTTTGATAAATCGAAAAATTGAGATATATCAGAAAAGATTAAAATACATCATTAATGCGACAGGATAGGTAAAAGCGCAAAGAATCATTGCAGTTTTAAACAATAAAATGGAATTAACATTGCAACAGGCATTTCAAAATAATTATTATAATTAATAAATTAATCAAATTTGATCACATTGGTAATTAATAATAACTTCATGTAAAATTATTATACAATAAAAGTTGAACATATGATCTAGTAATAAATGGTAAAATGATGATCAAAATGGACATCCTCTGGATTATGCACAAAAGCTTGTTGAAAGGGTTAATTTTCTTACAGAGACAAAAAGAGGCGTATCGCTTGGAATGATGCCATTCGCATCTTTAAACTTTTTTTTTTGTCACTCAAATGGACTGGGAGTAAAAGTTGGATTGCTGCCAAATTCCCGTTATCAAATTTCTTTGAACAACCTGTTCTTTTGGCTTTTAATCAAAGATTCTTGGTTTTTTTTTTAAACCAGCTTCCACATTGTTTGAAGTTTTAATTTCCAGGCTAATTTTAAACATTTATTTTAAAATATCAAATACAATAACTTATTAAATTATAACTGAACCAATCTTGTGCTGTATCTTGATTTTCTGTAGATGAATTTGTCGATTCTGTTAAAGCAAACACAGCTAACAAGATATGTTAATTTCTTTAAATTAATAAAGCAACGTTCAGAATAATGAGTTTTCTTAAGTTGACAGTTCTTGGCAACTTGTTAGCGATACATTGAGGGTTCTTTAGCTGCTTTGATGGCAGCCGTTCTCTTCTGAGTAAGTTCCCTTTCTCGTTTGGAAATTTTCTGTCCCAAGTGAACATCTTTCTGGGCAGTTTGTGCTTTGTGAAAGCTAGCTTTGTGACTGTTAGTACTGAGGTGGTTCAAGACCATCCATAAGTCTTTGTCATGATCATCTTTATTGATGGAGGTTATCAGAACATCATCTTCATATTGGATAATGATGGAAGGCCGAACAGGCAGTTGCCTGAGATGATTCTGTAAAGCCATGTGGTAAACAGTTGGGCTATTATGATACTGTTGTTGATTAACTGTAAAAGCAAACCATGGTTGTAGTTGCTTAGCCAGTGTTGCTGACCAGAAGCCATACTGGGTGTGTCTTGTTGGTACGTGTTACATGGTTGACCACGAGGTGGAGATGTATTGTAGTGAACATTGTCTACTTCATTATCAACTCTTGAATCTATCCGTTGTTTTTGATAGCATTTTGCCATCCAGTATCCTCCTCTACCACAGGAAAGACATTGTGGTATTTTCTTACGTGATTTTAATGGAGCAAGGGTACATGTTTGTTCTAGCGCTGGTGGTGAAATTGTAGTTACTGCTGATATTCCTGCAGGTGCTGCAACAGCCGCCGCTGGAGCAGCAGGTAACATGGGCTGGATTTGAGCAATAGGCTGCATTTGAGCAGCTGCAGTGTTAAAAGTTGCCTGATTGTGCAAACCACGATCTATCTGAATGCATCGGTCAACTATGTCTCGGTATGTGCCAGCTGTGGCCCAAGCTGGTAAAACCAAATTCAAGGCAGCAGAAACTCCAGGTTTAACACCGGCTATAAAAGCCGTTTTTAATGGACTTAAAGTGCTTGCATCCCATGTGTCATTTTCCTGGTCGAGTGTCATCCCTGAATATTCCATCCAAGTATGTAAAAATCTTTCCTCAAAATCCTGACTATCTTCATCATTTTTTTGAATGCAAGCTGTGATCTTAGACCAATTGGTCCTCGGGGGACGGAATTTTAATAGCCAATTCTTGACTGCTTGCCAACCAGCTTCTAAATTTTGCAAATCGTCTCCAAGGGCAACTTCTACTTCATTTTTAAGGGTTGAACTTATACGAGTACCTAGCATGATAGTCAGAATTTGTACTCCATCAAATGGGTGGAGACTGTAAATGGCTTGTAATCTGTGAATTCCATCCCATGTGGTCTTACCACCCTTTTTAGGGTGTGGAAGACCCTTGGACCATTCGTCAATTTTAGAAGGATCAATTTGTTCATGAACCCATTGGTGGTCAAATATGTTTCTAGTGATAGTTTCACCATCTTCTTCTATTTTTTTGCTTCCAACTCTAACCCGTTTGCGTTTTAAAGGGGCTAGTCGAATTGCTTTAGTATTTTGTATTGTAGGAACACTATCTTCGTCTGATTCATCCGACAGAGAAAATGATTTATTTTTAACAATTGATCTCGGCTGTGCAATTGCCGATTGTGCCACTAGATGGGGTGCTTGGACTGCTTTCTGAGTTTGTTCAATCTTTTGTACAGAAAGCATGTTTGTCAAAGAATTGCAATGTTCAGTCACGCTGGTTATATTTCTTTCTAAAACACATCTTTCTTTCACTAACTTGCAATTTTCAAGTTCAATTCGCTCAGTTTTTAATTGCAATTGTCGGTATTTTGACTCCACTTCAAAGACTTGATTTTGGAATTCTGTTATTTGAAAAGATAACTGCTGGAGTTCAGAGGTTTTGTTTCGCAAATCTTTTTTAATTTCATCAGAATGCTCAAGTTTGGATTTTGCATCTTGCAATTCTTCAACAACTGCAATTAGTTGCTTTTTAGTGGACCTATACTCATCATCGCTTCGCTCAGTAGTTAATTGCAACTGTTGGTATTTTGACTCCACTTTAAAAACTTGGATTTGAAATTGCTGGAGTTCAGAGGTTTTGTTTTGCAAATCTGTTCTACTTTCATCATAATGCTCAAGTTTGGATTTTGCATCTTGCAAATCTGTTCTAATTTCATCATAATGCTCAAGTTTAGACTTTGCAACTTGCAAATCTATTTTAATTTCATCATAATGCTCAAGTTTAGACTTTGCATCTTGCAATTCTGTTTTGATTTCATCATAATGCTCAAGTTTAGACTTTGCATCTTGCAAATCTGTTTCAAGTTTGGATTTTGCATCTTGCAAATCTGTTTTAATTTCATCATAATGCTCAAGTTTGGATTTTGCATCTTGCAAATCTTCAAGAACTGCACTTAGTTGGTCTTTAGTGGACTGAAGCTGATGATCACTTTTATTTTGAACAATGATCTCTTGCTGACTGTGTATCTGTCCCGTAATTACCAGGGACCATTTTACACGTTCTGCACCGTGTAATCGTGTGCATTTTCCCCATGCTCTCTTGATATTATTGAAGGACCACTGTCCTCTGGGGATATCATACTTTGATTCAATTTTTTTTTGAGGTTTCACATAGGTTAAAATGTCTACGAGTGAAAGATCTACAATCCCCCAACATATCTTCAACAGAAACATCTGGTATTCCAGCACCCCCCTTGGATGTAGTGGGGAGTAATTTTCTGTCTGTTAAAGGCTCTGAATCTACACTTTGAATTGGATCAGCCATAACTTTTCTTGATCGCTGACTGCCGTTTTATTTTAGTTACTGCAGTGACTAATCTTCCAGTCACGTCTGATAGTCTGACCGACTGGCACTTGATTTATTTAACACAGTCTATAAAAAATGTTCTTTTCAAGGGTCGAAGTACTGATTGATGCGGCTTTAAGACTTTTAATGGGTGAAAAAGATATTTCTTACCCCAGTCTAGCCGTGGGTTCCGGCTGTCTTCTGGACCTCCTCCGATTATCTCCGAAGGTTCCCGACCTCCTCCGATTATCTTCGAAGCTTTCCGTCGTCACCTGGGCCTCCGAAGGTCGTTCAGTACTCCCCCCTTCTGCCTAACTACGCCAATTATAGGAAACTATAATTTATAGGGATCTTAACCTGTCGAACCACGCCAAGCTTGGGGGAAGCTTAGTTGATGAATCAAGTCCTGGTGCAATACGACAAGTTGTAAGATTTGTACTATTTGTAGACTGTGTTAAGTTGTTCGATTCCTTGTATTATTCGACTGTGTATAGTTGAAGAAATTTATATCATCTCTGCTATTCGGTTATCAGTAGCACTTTGCGAATACTGGAACTCAGCAGGAATTTGCAGTATAAACTTCTCAGGTGCCAAAAAAGAATTGTTTTATTTGTAGTCGCTTGATTACAATTTGAAAGTCATTTAAAAGGCAAGCCGCAATTCAAAGCTTTCAGAGAATTACAGACATTGGGCGAAATTCTCCGTTATCGGCGGAAAGTCCGCCGATCGGCGCAAAAAACGGCGCAAATCCCACTTGCGTCACGTCATAAAAATGGGCCGATAGTCTCCGGCCCGAAATGGGCTAGCAGCGACGTAACGGGATCCGCGCTTGCGCAGTGGTTCACGCCGTGCAGCGTCATACGCTAGCAGCCCCCCCACAACCGACCGGAACACCCGACCGCAACACCCGACTGGATGGCTGGCCGTCGCTCAGCCCCGAGGTTCGAGTCACGGGATGTGGAGGCGCTCCTGGATGCGGTGGAGCAGAGGAGGGACGCCCTGTATCCCGGGCACGGCCGCAGAGTTGCCCCACGCCACAGCCGGCGTCTGTGGAGGGAAGTGGCAGAGGCCGTCACCGCTGTGGCCCTGACACCACGGACAGGCACCCAGTGACACAAGAAGGTGAACGACCTCATCAGAGCAGGCAGGGTGAGCCTTCCCATATCCCCCATATCCCCCCTCCCCCATATCCCCCTCCCCATATCACCCCCTCCCCCCATATCCCCCCTCCCCCATATCCCCCCTCCCCCATATCCCCCCTCCCCCATATCCCCCCTCCCCATATCCCCCCTCCCCCATATCCCCCCTCCCCCATATCCCCCCTCCCCCATATCCCCCTCCCCCATATCTCCCATATCCCCCCCTCCCCCATGTCCCCCATATCCCCCCTCCCCATATCCCCCCCACCCCCATATCCCCCCCACCCCCATATCCCCCCTCCCCCATATCCCCCATATCCCCCTCCCCCATATCCCCCATATCCCCCCTCCCCCATATCCCCCCTCCCCCATATCCCCCATATTCCCCCTCCCCCATAGCCCCCCTCCCCCATATCCCCCATATCCCCCTCCCCATATCCCCCCCACCCCCATATCCCCCTCCCCATATCCCCCCTCCCCCATATCCCCCTCCCCCATATCCCCCCTCCCCATATCCCCCCTCCCCCATATCCCCCCTCCCCCATATCCCCCCTCCCCCATATCCCCCCCTCCCCCATATCCCCCCTCCCCCATATCCCCCCTCCCCCATATCCCCCTCCCCCATATCTCCCATATCCCCCCTCCCCCATATCCCCCTCCCCCATATCCCACCCTCCCCCATATCCCCCCTCCCCCATATCCCCCCCTCCCCCATATACCCCCTCCCCCATATCCCCCCTCCCCCATATCCCCCATATCCCCAAGTGAATCCAGCCCTAACCTTAACCTCTGCAATGCACGCGCAACTGATGGCGTGCATTCATATACCTGCCTAACACTGTTGCCTTTTACCCCTGTCCCCCCCCCCCCCCAGGAGAAGCACGCACACAACAATAGGGAGCATGTGAGGACTGGAGGAGGGCCCGCTGATGAGAGGCCACTGACCGTACACGAGGAAAGGGCCCTGGAACTGGCTGGCGGACCTGAGGACCGGGAGGTTGCTGATGCAGAGGTCGGGGCCCCACGAGCAAGTGAGCCACCAACAGCCCGTCCCCATATCCCCCCTCCCCTATATCCCCCTCCCCCGTATCACCTGATCACTGCCTGATGTCTAACCATGCATGCTTCATTGTGTATCGCAGGACCAAACGTCCAGGCACCCATCCCCGCAGATGCACACCGCCCGCAGGATGCCCCTCGGAGACCACAGGAGACGGAGAGACCCGCACCCTCCAGCATGCGACGCCCGCAGGATGCCCCTCGGAGACCACGGGAGACGGAGAGTCCCGGACCCTCCAGCATGCGACGCCCGCAGGATGCCCCTCGGAGACCACGGGAGACGGAGAGACCCGGACCCTCCAGCATGCGACGCCCGCAGGATGCCCCTCGGAGACCACGGGAGACGGAGAGACCCGGACCCTCCAGCATGCGACGCCCGCAGGATGCCCCTCGCACACCACGGGAGACGGAGAGACCCGGACCCTCCAGCATGCGACGCCCGCAGGATGCCCCTCGGAGACCACGGGAGACGGAGAGACCTGGAGCAACAGGGAGACGACACCCCCGTCACGTGCGGGAGCGACCACCCAGCGATGAGGGGGGCAGCCACAGGCCCCCGTCACATCCGAGCCAGGACACCACTACCCAGGACACCACTACCCAGGACACCACTACCCGGGACACCCCTACCCGGGACACCCCTACCCGGGACAGCACTACCCGGGACAGCACTACCCAGGACACCCCTACCCGGGACAGCACTACCCGGGACAGCACTACCCGGGACAGCACTACCCGGGACAGCACTACCCGGGACAGCACTACCCGGGACAGCACTACCCGGGACAGCACTACCCGGGACACCCCTACCCAGGACACCCCTACCCGGGAAGACGAAATACCGGACAGTGACTCAGAGTAGATGGGTGGAGACGAACCCCCACCCCAAAGTGCCATGGAGTCAGAGTGGGACGAAGAGCACGACACAACGCCACTGCTGTCACCAACACCCTCCACCATCGCAGAAACACTCACCACGGTTGGGCACTTTAGTGATGAGGCGTCTGGTACACTCACTGGTGCGCACAACACAGCTGTCCCGGTACAGCAGGTGGAAGTAGGAGCAGCAGAGGGACCGGGCGGTCGGAGGGCAGCCCAGGCCAAGCGAACATCTGCCGCCCAGATGGATCCCGGGTTCCTGCAGTTACCACACCCACACATAGATCCGATGCAACCACCGACACGGAGACGAGCGAATAGGGTGACGGGTGGCTTGCGGCGGCTGCGGTCGCAGGTGGAGGAGTCCACCCGCGTCCAGGAGCTGGGAGTGGTCCCGGTCATGCGTGCCACCCAGGCCGACACCGCACGGGTGGCGTCCGCGGTGGAGGCAATGGGTGCGACGGTGTCAGACATGGGGAACGGTTTGCGAGGCCTGGGGCCTTCCGTGCAGGCGGCGTCTGTGGCCCAGGAAATGGCTGCCCTCTCACAGGAGGCCATGAGCCAGTGCCAGCGCCAGATGGCAGAGGCGCTCAATGCCATAGCCCAGTCTCAGCAGGCCATGGCCCAGTCTGAGCAGGCCAAGGCCCAGTCTCAGCAGGCCAAGGCCCAGTCTCAGCAGGCCATAGCCCAGTCTCAGCAGGCCATGGCCCAGTCTCAGCAGGCCATAGCCCAGTCTCTGCAGGCCATGGCCCAGTCTCTGCAGGCCATGGCCCAGTCTCTGCAGGCCATGGCCCAGTCTCTGCAGGCCATGGCCCAGTCTCTGCAGGCCATGGCCCAGTCTCAGCAGGCCATCGCTGAGGGCATCGGCGCCAGTGGCCATGTGCGAGCCGGCGTCGCACTGTCACAGACAAGGTTTGACAACACCCTGGGCTCCATGGCTGCAAACCTGTAGACCCCTGTCGATACCAGCACGGGCCTCCAGGACTGGCAGCGGCAGATGTCGGGGGGGGCGTCGGGTGGCCAATCCGTTCGCATCCCCCACCCATGTAGAGGCCTGGGGGCCATCGGGCACCCCGAGGGAGGAGGAGGTGGTGTGGTCCGTCCCGGCTCCCTCTGTAGGGGAGGTCCCGGTACACCGCGACACCTCGGACTCCCCCCCTTCCGTCCCAGGTGCATCGGGTGGGCAACGGGCAGGACAGGCTGGCAGCTCGCCATCCCAGTCGCCCGGGCCGCAGCCTGGCCCATCTAGGCCAGGTCGCCCCAGGAAACGGCCGCCAAAGGGATCAAGTGTCAGAGGGCATCTTCAGCACGTATCTTCAGCACGCCAAAGCACCTCTCGATCACTCCCCTTGTCGCTACATGGGCATCATTGTAGCGGTTCTCCGCCTCATTGCGTGGCCTTCATATCGGCGTCATCAGCCACGATCGCAATGGGTAGCCCCTGTCGCCCAGCAACCAGCCCCTCAGCCGGGGATGGCGTCCATCGTACATGCCGGGGATGGATGACCGCGACAAGACGAATGAGTCGTGTACACTGCCTGGGTGACGGGCGCAGACGTGCAGGATCAACATGCGGTGGTCGCAGACCACCTGTACGTTCATCGAATAGGTCCCCTTCCTATTAGTGAACACGGCCCTGTTATCTGCAGGTGGCCGCACGGTGACGTGCATCCCATCGATCGCGCCCTGGACCATGGGGAACCCGGCCACGGCAGAGAAGCCCACGGCCCGGGCATCTTGGCTGGCCCGGTCCACGGGGAAGCGGATGTAGCGGTGCGCCATGGCATAAAGGGCATCTGTCACTGCCCGGTGCACCGATGTCTGCGATATGCCGGACAGGTCCCCACTCGGTGCCTGGAATGACCCCGTTGCATAAAAGTTCAGGGCCACCGTAACCTTGACGGACACGGGGAGAGGGTGTCCCCCGCCAGTGCCACGCGGTGACAGGTGTGCCAGCAGGTGGCAGATGTGTGCCATGGTTTCCCGGCTCATCCGGAGTCTCCTCCTGCATTCCCGGTCCGTGAGGTCCTGTTATGACTGCCGGGGCCGGTACACACGGAGCGCCCTCGGGTGCCTCCGTTGCCGTGGGGCCGCGACGTCCTCCTCCCCCTCCTCGTCCTGTCGGTCAGGTGTCCCTCCAGCCTGGGCGGCTGCCGCCTGCCCCTCTGCGGCAGCCTGCGCCGCCTCTCTGGCACGCTCCTCCTCCTCCTCCTCCTCCTCCTCCTCATCCAGGGCAACATAGACATGAGCGGCTGCCGACACGGCGGCCAACATCGCTGGATGGTCTGAAAACATGACGGCCTGGTGGGGGGGAGGGTAACGACAACATGTCATCATTGCCCATATCCCCTCCTCCCCCCAGCCAGGTGGCATGGACCGCATGGGTCCAACTGTTGGAGGCTGGCACCTGGCCAGGTGGACCAACTCATTTGCCCTCCCATCACCCTCCTCGGCACGGACCCCCTCCCCAACCTCCACCCCGGCACGGACCCCCCCTCCCCAACCTCCACCCCAGCACGGACCCCCTCCCCAACCTCCACCCCGGCACCGACCCCCTCCCCAAACTCCACCCCGGCACGGACCCCCTCCAACCCCCAAACTCCACCCCAGCACGGACCCCCTCCCCAACCTCCACCCCAGCACGGACCCCCCCCCCGAACCTCCACCCCGGCACGGACCCCCTCCAACCCCCAACCTCCACCCCAGCACGGACCCCCTCCCGGCACTCCCCCGGAGCCCAGCCTACTCTAACCACCCCCCCCCCCCCCGCCGCACACACACACAAGCCGAGACACACCTCTCCTCACGCAATCAGTCTGCGGCCACGCCATTTCCTGCCCAGAGCCAACCCCCCAGGCCGTCACTCACCTCCTCGCTGGTCGGCGTGAGCCTGGAGCACCGGGTCACGCCGATGAAAAGGAGGTTTGATTCACGTCGACGTGAACGGTCATCACGTCGACGGGACTTCGGCCCATCCGGAAGGGAGAATATCGGCAGGCCGAAAATCGGCTGCCTTGCGCAGACCCGTGCCATTCTCCGCGGCAGCGGCGCCATTAACGCCCCGCCGACTTTTCTCCCTTCGGAGACTTCGGCGGGGGCGGGATTCACGGCGGCCAACGGCCATTCTCCGACCCGGCGGGGGGTCGGAGAATGACGCCCATTATCTTTCTTTGCTGAGGCAGACAGCTCGAAAGTAACTTTTAAAAGGTCAAAGTCTGGCAATGAAACATGAAGAGAGAGAGAAAGCTAATCTTCAGCTAAACTCAAACTTCAGCTAAACAACACACGAAAAACTAAACTAAAATGGCGGGGGAAACTTTTCAGTTATACACTTTCATATCTGTCTTAAGTCGTCTAATTACACCCCAATATAATCCTAATTGGTTTGGGTTAGACTCAAACACATTTGATTTGATGGCAAGCCGTCCATCTTCAATGTGCAACATCAGCTTTTCTGACCCAGCTGTTATCTGCATTGTGAACAATGGGGCCTTCATGTTGCCGTGTAGTCAGTCCCTGTCCTTGACAATTAGCACAAGACAGTGTCAAATTATCTTGAAAATATGCATTTGCCAGAACAACGGACTTCAGTATAAGTGAATTATGCTGTATAAATGGGTATTAAAAACTGGGGCTCAACATTTATGCTTAAACAGCTATCTTTTACCTATACTAGTTGTATTCGAAATACTTGGCTTCTACAGTCGGCCCTTTGATAAATCGAAAAATTGAGATATATCAGAAAAGATTAAAATACATCATTAATGCGATAGGATAGGTAAAAGCGCAAAGAATCATTGCAGTTTTAAACAATAAAATGGAATTAACATTGCAACAGGCATTTCAAAATAATTATTATAATTAATAAATTAATCAAATTCGATCACATTGGTAATTAATAATAACTTCATGTAAAATTATTATACAATAAAAGTTGAACATATGATCTAGTAATAAATGGTAAAATGATTATCAAAATGGACATCCTCTGGATTATGCACAAAAGCTTGTTGAAAGGGTTAATTTTCTTGCAGAGACAAAAAGAGGCGTATAGCTTGGAATGATGCCATTCGCATCTTTAAACTTTTTTTTTTGTCACTCAAATGGACTGGGAGTAAAAGTTGGATTGCTGCCAAATTCCCGTTATCAAATTTCTTTGAACAACCTGTTCTTTTGGCTTTAATCAAAGATTGTTGGGGTTTTTTTTAAACCAGCTTCCACATTGTTTGAAGTTTTAATTTCCAGGCTAATTTTAAACATTTATTTTAAAATATCAAATACAATAACTTATTAAATCTATAACTGAACCAATCTTGTGCTGTATCTTGATTTTCTGTAGATGAATTTGCCGATTCTGTTAAAGGAAACACAGCTAACAAGATATGTTAATTTCTTTAAATTATTAAAGCAACGTTCAGAATAATGACAGTTTTCTTAAGTTGACAGTTCTTGGCAACTTTTTAGCGATACATTGAGGGCTCTTTAGCTGCTTTGATGGCAGCCGTTCTCTTCTGAGTAAGTTCCCTTTCTCGTTTGGAAATTTTCTGTCCCAAGTAAACAACTTTCTGGGCAGTTTGTGCTTTGTGAAAGCTAGCTTTGTGACTGTTAGTACTGAGGTGGTTCAAGACCACCCGTA
Source organism: Scyliorhinus torazame (assembly GCF_047496885.1). Classification (NCBI taxonomy): domain Eukaryota; kingdom Metazoa; phylum Chordata; class Chondrichthyes; order Carcharhiniformes; family Scyliorhinidae; genus Scyliorhinus; species Scyliorhinus torazame. The sequence continues at coordinate 4,237,381 of NC_092725.1, read as the reverse complement.
AGTCTTTGTCATGATCATCTTTATTGATAGAGGTTATCAGAACATCATCTTCATATTGGATAATGGTGGAAGGCCGAACAGGCAGTTGCCTGAGATGATTCTGTAAAGCCATGTGGTAAACAGTTGGGCTATTATGATACTGTTGTTGATTAACTGTAAAAGCAAACCATGGTTGTAGTTGCTTAGCCAGTGTTGCTGACCAGAAGCCATACTGGGTGTGTCTTGTTGGTACGTGTTACATGGTTGACCACGAGGTGGAGATGTATTGTAGTGAACATTGTCTACTTCATTATCATCTCTTGAATCCATCCGTTGTTTTTGATAGCATTTTGCCATCCAGTGTCCTACTCTACCACAGGAAAGACATTGTGGTATTTTCTTACGTGATTTTAATGGAGCAAGGGTACATGTTTGTTCTAGCGCTGGTGGTGAAATTGTAGTTACTGCTGATATTCCTGCAGGTGCTGCAACAGCCGCCGCTGGAGCAGCAGGTAACATGGGCTGGATTTGAGCAATAGGCTGCATTTGAGCAGCTGCAGTGTTAAAAGTTGCCTGATTGTGCAAACCACGATCTACCTGAATGCATCGGTCAACTATGTCTCGGTATGTGCCAGCTGTGGCCCAAGCTGGTGAAACCAAATTCAAGGCAGCAGAAACTCCAGGTTTAACACCAGCTATAAAAGCCGTTTTTAATGGACTTAAAGTGCTTGCATCCCATGTGTCATTTTCCTGGTCGAGTGTCATCCCTGAATATTCCATCCAAGTATGTAAAAATCTTTCCTCAAAATCCTGACTATCTTCATCATTTTTTTGAATGCAAGCTGTGATCTTAGACCAATTGGTCCTCGGGGGACGGAATTTTAATAGCCAATTCTTGACTGCTTGCCAACCAGCTTCTAAATTTTGCAAATCGTCTCCAAGGGCAACTTCTACTTCATTTTTAAGGGTTGAACTTATACGAGTACCTAGCATGATAGTCAGAATTTGTACTCCATCAAATGGGTGGAGACTGTAAATGGCTTGTAATCTGTGAATTCCATCCCATGTGGTCTTACCACCCTTTTTAGGGTGTGGAAGACCCTTGGACCATTCGTCAATTTTAGAAGGATCAATTTGTTCATGAACCCATTGGTGGTCAAATATGTTTCTAGTGATAGTTTCACCATCTTCTTCTATTTTTTTGCTTCCAACTCTAACCCGTTTGCGTTTTAAAGGGGCTAGTCGAATTGCTTTAGTATTTTGTATTGTAGGAACACTATCTTCGTCTGATTCATCCGACAGAGAAAATGATTTATTTTTAACAATTGATCTCGGCTGTGCAATTGCCGATTGTGCCACTAGGTGGGGTGCTTGGACTGCTTTCTGAGTTTGTTCAATCTTTTGTGCAGAAAGCATGTTTGTCAAAGAATTGCAATGTTCAGTCACGCTGGTTATATTTCTTTCTAAAACACATCTTTCTTTCACTAACTTGCAATTTTCAAGTTCAATTCGCTCAGTTTTTAATTGCAATTGTCGGTATTTTGACTCCACTTCAAAGACTTGATTTTGGAATTCTGTTATTTGAAAAGATAACTGCTGGAGTTCAGAGGTTTTGTTTCGCAAATCTGTTTTAATTTCATCAGAATGCTCAAGTTTGGATTTTGCATCTTGCAATTCTTCAACAACTGCAATTAGTTGCTTTTTAGTGGACCTATACTCATCATCGCTTCGCTCAGTAGTTAATTGCAACTGTTGGTATTTTGACTCCACTTTAAAAACTTGGATTTGAAATTGCTGGAGTTCAGAGGTTTTGTTTTGCAAATCTGTTCTAATTTCATCATAATGCTCAAGTTTAGACTTTGCATCTTGCAAACCTGTTTTAATTTCATTAGAATGCTCAAGTTTGGATTTTGCATCTTGCAAATCTGTTTCAAGTTTGGATTTTGCATCTTGCAAATCTGTTTTAATTTCATCATAATGCTCAAGTTTGGATTTTGCATCTTGCAAATCTTCAAGAACTGCACTTAGTTGGTCTTTAGTGGACTGAAGCTGATGATCACTTTTATTTTGAACAATGATCTCTTGCTGACTGTGTATCTGTCCCGTAATTACCAGGGACCATTTTACACGTTCTGCACCGTGTAATCGTGTGCATTTTCCCCATGCTCTCTTGATATTATTGAAGGACCACTGTCCTCTGGGGATATCATACTTTGATTCAATTTTTTTTTGAGGTTTCACATAGGTTAAAATGTCTACGAGTGAAAGATCTACAATCCCCCAACATATCTTCAACAGAAACATCTGGTATTCCAGCACCCCCCTTGGATGTAGTGGGGAGTAATTTTCTGTCTGCTAAAGGCTCTGAATCTACACTTTGAATTGGATCAGCCATAACTTTTCTTGATCGCTGACTGCCGTTTTATTTTAGTTACTGCAGTGACTAATCTTCCAGTCACGTCTGATAGTCTGACCGACTGGCACTTGATTTATTTAACACAGTCCAAAAAAAATGTTCTTTTCAAGGGTCGAAGTACTGATTGATGCGGCTTTAAGACTTTTAATGGGTGAAAAAGATATTTCTTACCCCAGTCTAGCCGTGGGTTCCGGCTGTCTTCTGGGCCTCCTCCGATTATCTCCGAAGCTTCCCGAAGGTTCCCGACCTCCTCCGATTATCTTCGAAGCTTTCCGTCGTCACCTGGGCCTCCGAAGGTCGTTCAGTACTCCCCCCTTCTGCCTGACTACGCCAATTATAGGAAACTATAATTTATAGGGATCTTAACCTTTCGAACCACGCCAAGCTTGGGGGAAGCTTAGTTGATGAATCAAGTCCTGGCGCAATACGACAAGTTGTAAGATTTGTACTATTTGTAGACTGTGTTAAGTTGTTCGATTCCTTGTATTATTCGACTGTGTATAGTTGAAGAAATTTATATCATCTCTGCTATTCGGTTATCAGTAGCACTTTGCGAATACTGGAACTCAGCAGGAATTTGCAGTATAAACTTCTCAGGTGCCAAAAAAGAATTGTTTTATTTGTAGTCGCTTGATTACAATTTGAAAGTCATTTAAAAGGCAAGCCACAATTCAAAGCTTTCAGAGAATTACAGACATTGGGCGAAATTCTCCGTTATCGGCGGAAAGTCCGCCGATCAGCGCAAAAAAGGGCGCAAATCCCACTTGCGTCACGTCATAAAAAGGGGTCGATAGTCTCCGGCCCGAAATGGGCTAGCAGCGACGTAACGGGATCCGCGCTTGCGCAGTGGTTCACGCCGTGCAGCGTCATACGCGCTGCACGGCGTGACGGCTCATAAGGCCGCGCAGCCCCCCCACAACCGACCGGAACACCCGACCGCAACACCCGACTGGATGGCTGGCCGTCGCTCAGCCCCGAGGTTCGAGTCAAGCGATGTGGAGGCGCTCCTGGACGCGGTGGAGCAGAGGAGGGACGCCCTGTATCCCGGGCACGGCCGCAGAGTTGCCCCACGCCACAGCCGGCGTCTGTGGAGGGAAGTGGCAGAGGCCGTCACCGCTGTGGCCCTGACACCACGGACAGGCACCCAGTGCCACAAGAAGGTGAACGACCTCGTCAGAGCAGGCAGGGTGAGCCTCCCCCATATCCCCCTCCCCCATATACCCCCTCCCACATATCCCCCCTCCCCCATATCCCCCCTCCCCCATAACCCCCCTCCCCATATCCCCCCCTCCCCGTATCCCCCCTCCCCCATATCCCCCCTCCCCATATCCCCCCTCCCCCATATCCCCCCCATATCCCCCATATCCCCCCTCCCCCATATTCCCCCTCCCCCATATCCCCCCTCCCCCATATCCCCCCTCCCCCATATCCCCCCTCCCCCATATCCCCCCCGTATCCCCCATATCCCCCCTCCCCCATATCCCCCCCTCCCCCATATCGCCCCTCCCCCATATCGCCCCTCCCCCATATCCCCCCTCCCCCATATCCCCCCTCCTCCATATCCCCCCTCCCCCATATCCCCCATATCCCCCCTCCCCCATATCCCCCCTCCCCCATATCCCCCCTCCCCCATATCCCCCATATCCCCCTCCCACATATCCCCCCCTCCCCCATATCCCCCTCCCCCATATCCCCCCTCCCCCATATCCCCCTCCCCCATATCCCCCTCCCCATATACCCCCCCCATATCCCCCCCACCCCCATATCCCCCCTCCCCCATGTCCCCCCTCCCCCATATCCCCCATATCTCCCTCCCCCATATCCCGCCTCCCCCATATCCCCCATATCCCCCCTCCCCCATATTCCCCATATCCCCCCTCCCCCATATCCCCCATATCCCCCATATCCCCCCTCCCCCATATCCCCCATATCCCCCCTCCCCCATATCCCCCCACCCCCATATCCCCCCTCCCCCATATCCCCCCTCCCCCATATCCCCAAGTGAATCCAGCCCTAACCTTAACCTCTGCAATGCACGCGCAACCGATGGCGTGCATTCATATACCTGCCTAACACTGTTGCCTTTTACCCCTGCCACCACCACCACCCCCCGCACAGGAGAAGCGCGCACACAACAATAGGGAGCATGTGAGGACTGGAGGAGGGCCCGCTGATGAGAGGCCACTGATCGAACACGAGGAAAGGGCCCTGGAACTGGCTGGCGGACCTGAGGACCGGGAGGTTGCTGATGCAGAGGTCGGGGCCCCACGAGCAAGTGAGCCACCAACAGCCCGTCCCCATATCCCCCCTCCCGTATATCCCCCTCCCCCGTATCACCTGATCACTGCCTGATGTCTAACCATGCATGCTTCATTGTGTATCGCAGGACCAAACGTCCAGGCACCCATCCCCGCAGATGCACACCGCCCGCAGGATGCCCCTCCGAGACCACGGGAGACGGAGAGACCCGCACCCTCCAGCATGCGACGCCCGCAGGATGCCCCTCGCACACCACGGGAGACGGAGAGACCCGGACCCTCCAGCATGCGACGCCCGCAGGATGCCCCTCGGAGACCACGGGAGACGGAGAGACCCGGACCCTCCAGCATGCGACGCCCGCAGGATGCCCCTCGCACACCACGGGAGACGGAGAGACCCGGACCCTCCAGCATGCGACGCCCGCAGGATGCCTCTCGGAGACCACGGGAGACGGAGAGACCCGAACCCTCCAGCATGCGACGCCCGCAGGATGCCCCTCGCACACCACGGGAGACGGAGAGACCCGGACCCTCCAGCATGCGACGCCCGCAGGATGCCCCTCGCACACCACGGGAGACGGAGGGACCCGGACCCTCCAGCATGCGACGCCCGCAGGATGCCCCTCGGAGACCACGGGAGACGGAGAGACCCGGACCCTCCAGCATGCGACGCCCGCAGGATGCCCCTCGCACACCACGGGAGACGGAGAGACCCGCACCCTCCAGCATGCGACGCCCGCAGGATGCCCCTCGGAGACCACGGGAGACGGAGAGACCCGGACCCTCCAGCATGCGACGCCCGCAGGATGCCCCTCGGAGACCACGGGAGACGGAGAGACCCGAACCCTCCAGCATGCGACGCCCGCAGGATGCCCCTCGGAGACCACAGGAGACGGAGAGACCCGGACCCTCCAGCATGCGACGCCCGCAGGATGCCCCTCGGAGACCACGGGAGACGGAGAGACCCGGACCCTCCAGCATGCGACGCCCGCAGGATGCCCCTCGTACACCACGGGAGACGGAGAGACCCGGACCCTCCAACATGCGACGCCCGCAGGATGCCCCTCGCACACCACGGGAGACGGAGAGACCCGGACCCTCCAGCATGCGACGCCCGCAGGATGCCCCTCGGAGACCACGGGAGACGGAGAGACCCGGACCCTCCAGCATGCGACGCCCGCAGGATGCCCCTCGCACACCACGGGAGACGGAGAGACCCGGACCCTCCAGCATGCGACGCCCGCAGGATGCCTCTCGGAGACCACGGGAGACGGAGAGACCCGAACCCTCCAGCATGCGACGCCCGCAGGATGCCCCTCGCACACCACGGGAGACGGAGAGACCCGGACCCTCCAGCATGCGACGCCCGCAGGATGCCCCTCGCACACCACGGGAGACGGAGGGACCCGGACCCTCCAGCATGCGACGCCCGCAGGATGCCCCTCAGAGACCACGGGAGACGGAGAGACCCGGACCCTCCAGCATGCGACGCCCGTAGGATGCCCCTCGCACACCACGGGAGACGGAGAGACCCGCACCCTCCAGCATGCGACGCCCGCAGGATGCCCCTCGGAGACCACGGGAGACGGAGAGACCCGGACCCTCCAGCATGCGACGCCCGCAGGATGCCCCTCGGAGACCACGGGAGACGGAGAGACCCGAACCCTCCAGCATGCGACGCCCGCAGGATGCCCCTCGGAGACCACAGGAGACGGAGAGACCCGGACCCTCCAGCATGCGACGCCCGCAGGATGCCCCTCGGAGACCACGGGAGACGGAGAGACCCGGACCCTCCAGCATGCGACGCCCGCAGGATGCCCCTCGTACACCACGGGAGACGGAGAGACCCGGACCCTCCAGCATGCGACGCCCGCAGGATGCCCCTCGGAGACCACGGGAGACGGAGAGACCCGGACCCTCCAGCATGCGACGCCCGCAGGATGCCCCTCGGAGACCACGGGAGATGGAGAGACCCGGACCCTCCAGCATGCGACGCCCGCAGGATGCCCCTCGCACACCACGGGAGACGGAGAGTCCTGGAGCAACAGGGAGACGACACCCCCGTCACGTGCGGGAGCGACCACCCAGCGATGAGGGGGGCAGCCACAGGCCCCCGTCACATCCGAGCCAGGACACCACTACCCAGGACACCACTATCCAGGACACCCCTACCCGGGACACCACTACCCAGGACACCCCTACCCGGGACAGCACTACCCGGGACAGCACTACCCGGGACAGCACTACCCAGGACAGCACTACCCAGGACACCCCTACCCGGGAAGACAAAATACCGGACAGTGACTCAGAGTGGATGGGTGGAGATGAACCCCCACCCCAAAGTGCCATGGAGTCAGAGTGGGACGAAGAGCACGACACAACGCCACTGCTGTCACCAACACCCTCCACCATCGCAGAAACACTCACCACGGTTGGGCACTTTAGTGATGAGGCGTCTGGTACACTCACTGGTGCGCACAACACAGCCGTCCCGGTACAGCAGGTGGAGGTAGGAGCAGCAGAGGGACCGGGCGGTCGGAGGGCAGCCCAGGCCAAGCGAACATCTGCCGCCCAGATGGATCCCGGGTTCCTGCAGTTACCACACCCACACATAGATCCGATGCAACCACCGACACGGAGACGAGCGAATAGGGTGACGGGTGGCTTGCGGCGGCTGCGGTTGCAGGTGGAGGAGTCCACCCGCGTCCAGGAGCTGGGAGTGGTCCCGGTCATGCATGCCACCCAGGCTGACACCGCACGGGTGGCGTCCGCGGTGGAGGCAATGGGTGCGACGGTGTCAGACATGGGGAACGGTTTGCGAGGCCTGGGGCCTTCCGTGCAGGCGGCGTCTGTGGCCCAGGAAATGGCTGCCCTCTCACAGGAGGCCATGAGCCAGTGCCAGCGCCAGATGGCAGAGGCGCTCAACGCCATAGCCCAGTCTCTGCAGGCCATGGCCCAGTCTCAGCAGGCCATGGCCCAGTCTCAGCAGGCCATGGCCCAGTCTCTGCAGGCCATGGCCCAGTCTCTGCAGGCCATGGCCCAGTCTCAGCAGGCCATCGCTGAGGGCATCGGCGCCAGTGGCCATGTGCGAGCCAGCGTCGCACTGTCACAGACAGGGTTTGACAACACCCTGGGCTCCATGGCTGCAAACCTGCAGACCCCTGTCGATACCAGCACGGGCCTCCAGGACTGGCAGCGCCAGATGTCGGGGGGGCGTCGGATGGCCAGTCCGTTCGCATCCCCCACCCATGTAGAGGCCTGGGGGCCATCGGGCACCCCGAGGGAGGAGGAGGTGGTGTGGTCCGTCCCGGCTCCCTCTGTAGGGAAGGTCCCGGTACACCGCGACACCTCGGACTCCCCCCCCCCCCCCTTCCGTCCCAGGTGCAACGGGTGGGCAACGGGCAGGACAGGCTGGCAGCTCGCCATCCCAGTCGCCCGGGCCGCAGCCTGGCCCATCTAGGCCAGGACGCCCCAGGAAACGGCCACCAAAGGGATCCAGTGTCAGAGGGCAGGAATCACAGGAGTCCACCTCCAGTTCTGCTGTACCGTCTGGGGAACCACGTAGACGTAGTCAAAGGGCCCGTAAGGCCAAACAATTAGACACTGAGTAAGTTGGCACGGGTGCAGGGCACAGATGAGTTTTAGGGGCTAGGGCACGTGCATGAACTCCTTTGGTTTTTAAAGTCAATGTTACACCTTCCGAAGCTGCCTTTGTGCTCTGTCCAAAGTGTGCGGGCGTGTCATGTACGTTGAACGCAAGTGTGTGTGTGAGGGGTGGTCTTACCTCAGCCCCAGGTGAGTCTGCCCCCTTCCCCCTGGGCCGCCGTCAACATCCCCCGGGCAGAGGACGGGACCGTGCGCTGCAGTGTCACAGCCGCATGCAGGGATGGTCCGGGTGGATGGTGGTACTGTGGCCATGGGCCAGACATAGTCCAACGATGTGGAGCCAGGAGCTCATCGCAGGGCGGGTTGTCATCATCCTCCATGGCCTGCGATAGACACGCGTCCACCCGCAACTGGGTGAGCCCGGCCCGTTGTGCCGCCGGTGGATCGGCAATTGGGGGGGGGTGGTGTGCATGCGGGTGGGGTGGGTGGGGTTGGGGAGGGGGGTGAGGGTGCTGGGTGGGTGGATGGGTGGGGGATGGGGGTGGTCGGCTGTTGCCATGGTGTGCGGTCTGTGGCCATACTACCCGATTCCCACGCCCATCTAGTCAGTGAAGCGGGCGTCTATCAGTCTGTCCCGTGCCCGATGGGCCAGCCGGTAACGGTGGACAGCCACCCGCCTGTGTCTACCCGTTCTGCCCTGACCATTGCCCCCATCCCCCTCACCTGGGGAGGACTGCGCCTCTTCCTGCTGCTCCTCCACTCCGCCCTCCTCTGCCTGCGGCACATCGCCCCTCTGCTGGGCTATGTTGTGCAGGACGCAGCACACCACAATGATGCGGCCGACCCTATCTGACCGATACTGGAGGGCGCCCCCAGAGAGGTCCAGGCACCTGAAACGCATCTTCAGCACGCCAAAGCACATCTCGATCACTCCCCTTGTCGCTACATGGGCATCATTGTAGCGGTTCTCCGCCTCATTGCGTGGCCTCCATATAGGCGTCATCAGCCACGATCGCAATGGGTAGCCCCTGTAGCCCAGCAACCAGCCCCTCAGCCGGGGATGACGTCCCTCGTACATGCCGGGGATGGATGACCGCGACAACACGAATGAGTCGTGTACACTGCCTGGGTGACGGGCGCAGACGTGCAAGATCATCATGCGGTGGTCGCAGACCACCTGTACGTTCATCGAATAGGTCCCCTTCCTATTAGTGAACACGGCCCTGTTATCTGCAGGTGGCCGCACGGCGACGTGCATCCCATCGATCGCGCCCTGGACCATGGGGAACCCGGCAACGGCAGAGAAGCCCACGGCCCGGGCATCTTGGCTGGCCCGGTCCACGGGGAAGCGGATGTAGCGGTGCGCCATCGCATAAAGGGCATCTGTCACTGCCCGGATGCACCGGTGCACCGATCTCTGCGATATGCCGGACAGGTCCCCACTCGGTGCCTGGAATGACCCCGTTGCATAAAAGTTCAGGGCCACCGTAACCTTGACGGACACGGGGAGAGGGTGTCCCCCGCCAGTGCCACGCGGTGACAGGTGTGCCAGCAGGTGGCAGATGTGTGCCACGGTTTCCCGGCTCATCCGGAGTCTCCTCCTGCATTCCCGGTCCGTGAGGTCCTGGTATGACTGCCGGGGCCGGTACACACGGGGCGCCCTCGGGTGCCTCCGTTGCCGTGGGGCCGCGACGTCCTCCTCCCCCTCCTCGTCCTGTCGGTCAGGTGTCCCTCCAGCCTGGGCGGCTGCCGCCTGCCCCTCTGCGGCAGCCTGCGCCGCCTCTCTGGCACGCTCCTCCTCCTCCTCCTCCTCCTCCTCCAGGGCAACATAGACATGAGCGGCTGCCACCACGGCGGCCAACATCGCTGGATGGTCTGAAAACATGACGGCCTGGTGGGGGGGAGGGGAACGACGACATGTCATCATTGCCCATATCCCCTCCTCCCCCCAGCCAGGTGGCATGGACCGCATGGGTCCAACTGTTGGAGGCTGGCACCTGGCCAGGTGGACCAACTCATTTGCCCTCCCATCACCCTCCTCGGCACGGACCCCCCCCCAAACCCCAACTTCCACCCCGGCATGGCACAGACCCCCCCCAAACTCCACCCCAGCATGGACCCCCCCCAACCTCCACCCCGGCACGGACCCCCTCCCCAACCTCCACCCCGGCACGGACCCCCTCCAACCCCCAACCTCCACCCCGGCGTGGACCCCCTCCCCAACCTCCACCCAAGCACGGACCCCCCCACCCAACCTCCACCCCGGCACGGACCCCCTCCCCAAACTCCACCCCGGCACGGACACCCTCCCCAACCTCCACCCCAGCACGGACCCCCTCCAACCCCCAACCTCCACCCCAGCACGGACCCCCTCCCCAACCTGCACCCCAGCACGGACCCCCCCCTAAACTCCACCCCGGCACGGACCCCCTCCCCAACCCCCACCCCAGCACGGACACCCTCCCCAACCTCCACCCCGGCACGGACCCAATCTCCACCCCGGCACGGACCCCCTCCAACCCCCAACCTCCACCCCAGCACGGACCCCCTCCCCAACCTACACCCCAGCACGGACCCCCCCCCAACCTCCACCCCGGCACGGACCCCCCCCAACCTCCACCCCGGCACGGACCCCCTCCCCAACCTCCACCCCAGCACGGACCCCCTCCCCAACCTCCACCCCGGCACCGACCCCCTCCCCAAACTCCACCCCGGCACGGACCCCCCCCCCAACCTCCACCCCGGCACGGACCCCCTCCCCAACCTCCACCCCAGCACGGACCCCCTCCCCAACCTCCACCCCGGCACCGACCCCCTCCTCAAACTCCACCCCGGCACGGACCCCCTCCAACCCCCAACCTCCACCCCAGCACGGACCCCCTCCCCAACCTCCACCCCAGCACGGACCCCCCCCCCCCGAACCTCCACCCCGGCGCGGACCCCCTCCAACCCCCAACCTCCACCCCAACACGGACCCCCTCCCGGCACTCCCCCGGAGCCCAGCCTACTCTAACCACCCCCCCCCCCGCCGCACACACACACACACACAAGCCGAGACACACCTCTCCTCACGCAATCAGTCTGCGGCCACGCCATTTCCTGCCCAGAGCCAACCCCCCAGGCCGTCACTCACCTCCTCGCTGGTCGGCGTGAGCCTGGAGCACCGGGTCACGCCGATGAAAAGGAGGTTTGATTCACGTCGACGTGAACGGTCATCACGTCGACGGGACTTCGGCCCATCCGGAAGGGAGAATATCGGCAGGCCGAAAATCGGCTGCCTTGCGCAGACCCGTGACATTCTCCGCGGCAGCGGCGCCATTAACGCCCCGCCGACTTTTCTCCCTTCGGAGACTTCGGCGGGGGCGGGATTCACGGCGGCCAACGGCCATTCTCCGACCCGGCGGGGGGTCGGAGAATGACGCCCATTATCTTTCTTTGCTGAGGCAGACAGCTCGAAAGTAACTTTTAAATGGTCAAAGTCTGGCAATGAAACATGAAGAGAGCGAGAAAGCTAATCTTCAGCTAAACTCAAACTTCAGCTAAACAACACACGAAAAACTAAACTAAAATGGCGGGGGAAACTTTTCAGTTATACACTTTCATATCTGTCTTAAGTCATCTAATCACACCCCAATATAATCCTAATTGGTTTGGGTTAGACTCAAACACATTTGATTTGATGGCAAGCCGTCCATCTTCAATGTGCAACATCAGCTTTTCTGACCTAGCTGTTATCTGCATTGTGAACAATGGGGCCTTCATGTTGCTGTGTAGTCAGTCCCTGTCCTTGACAATTAGCACAAGCAGTGTCAAATTATCTTGAAAATATGCATTTGCCAGAACAACGGACTTCAGTAAAAGTGAATTATGCTGTATAAATGGGTATTTAAAACTGGGGCTCAACATTTATGCTTAAACAGCTATCTTTTACCTATACTAGTTGTATTCGAAATACCTGGCTTCTACCTGGCTTTTTGATAAATCGAAAAATTGAGATATATCAGAAAAGATTAAAATACATCATTAATGCGATAGGATAGGTAAAAGCGCAAAGAATCATTGCAGTTTTAAACAATAAAATGGAATTAACATTGCAACAGGCATTTCAAAATAATTATTATAATTAATAAATTAATCAAATTTGATCACATTGGTAATTAATAATAACTTCATGTAAAATTATTATACAATAAAAGTTGAACATATGATCTAGTAATAAATGGTAAAATGATTATCAAAATGGACATCCTCTGGATTATGCACAAAAGCTTGTTGAAAGGGTTAATTTTCTTGCAGAGACAAAAAGAGGCGTATAGCTTGGAATGATGCCATTCGCATCTTTAAACTTTTTTTTGTCACTCAAATGGACTGGGAGTAAAAGTTGGATTGCTGCCAAATTCCCGTTATCAAATTTCTTTGAACAACCTGTTCTTTTGGCTTTTAATCAAAGATTGTTGGGGTTTTTTTTAAACCAGCTTCCACATTGTTTGAAGTTTTAATTTCCAGGCTAATTTGAAACATTTATTTTAAAATATCAAATACAATAACTTATTAAATATATAACTGAACCAATCTTCTGCATTATCTTGATTTTCTGCAGATGAATTTGTCGATTCTGTTAAAGGAAACACAGCTAACAAGATATGTTAATTTCTTTAAATTAATAAAGCAACGTTCAGAATAATGACAGTTTTCTTAAGTTGACAGTTCTTGGCAACTTTTTAGCGATACATTGAGGGTTCTTTAGCTGCTTTGATGGCAGCCGTTCTCTTCTGAGTAAGTTCCCTTTCTCGTTTGGATATTTTCTGTCCCAAGTAAACATCTTTCTGGGCAATTTGTGCTTTGTGAAAGCTAGCTTTGTGACTGTTAGTACTGAGGTGGTTCAAGACCACCCGTAAGTCTTTGTCATGATCATCTTTATTGATGGAGGTTATCAGAACATCATCTTCATATTGGATAATGGTGGAAGGCCGAACAGGCAGTTGCCTGAGATGATTCTGTAAAGCCATGTGGTAAACAGTTGGGCTATTATGATACTGTTGTTGATTAACTGTAAAAGCAAACCATGGTTGTAGTTGCTTAGCCAGTGTTGCTGACCAGAAGCCATACTGGGTGTGTCTTGTTGGTACGTGTTACATGGTTGACCACGAGGTGGAGATGTATTGTAGTGAACATTGTCTACTTCATTATCAACTCTTGAATCTATCCGTTGTTTTTGATAGCATTTTGCCATCCAGTGTCCTACTCTACCACAGGAAAGACATTGTGGTATTTTCTTACGTGATTTTAATGGAGCAAGGGTACATGTTTGTTCTAGCGCTGGTGGTGAAATTGTAGTTACTGCTGATATTCCTGCAGGTGCTGCAACAGCCGCCGCTGGAGCAGCAGGTAACATGGGCTGGATTTGAGCAATAGGCTGCATTTGAGCAGCTGCAGTGTTAAAAGTTGCCTGATTGTGCAAACCACGATCTATCTGAATGCATCGGTCAACTATGTCTCGGTATGTGCCAGCTGTGGCCCAAGCTGGTAAAACCAAATTCAAGGCAGCAGAAACTCCAGGTTTAACACTGGCTATAAAAGCCGTTTTTAATGGACTTAAAGTGCTTGCATCCCATGTGTCATTTTCCTGGTCGAGTGTCATCCCTGAATATTCCATCCAAGTATGTAAAAATCTTTCCTCAAAATCCTGAATATCTTCATCATTTTTTTGAATGCAAGCTGTGATCTTAGACCAATTGGTCCTCGGGGGACGGAATTTTAATAGCCAATTCTTGACTGCTTGCCAACCAGCTTCTAAATTTTGCAAATCGTCTCCAAGGGCAACTTCTACTTCATTTTTAAGGGTTGAACTTATACGAGTACCGAGCATGATAGTCAGAATTTGTACTCCATCAAATGGGTGGAGACTGTAAATGGCTTGTAATCTGTGAATTCCATCCCATGTGGTCTTACCACCCTTTTTAGGGTGTGGAAGACCCTTGGACCATTCGTCAATTTTAGAAGGATCAATTTGTTCATGAACCCATTGGTGGTCAAATATGTTTCTAGTGATAGTTTCACCATCTTCTTCTATTTTTTTGCTTCCAACTCTAACCCGTTTGCGTTTTAAAGGGGCTAGTCGAATTGCTTTAGTATTTTGTATTGTAGGAACACTATCTTCGTCTGATTCATCCGACAGAGAAAATGATTTATTTTTAACAATTGATCTCGGCTGTGCAATTGCCGATTGTGCCACTAGGTGGGTGGCTTGGACTGCTTTCTGAGTTTGTTCAATCTTTTGTACAGAAAGCATGTTTGTCAAAGAATTGCAATGTTCAGTCACGCTGGTTATATTTCTTTCTAAAACACATCTTTCTTTCACTAACTTGCAATTTTCAAGTTCAATTCGCTCAGTTTTTAATTGCAATTGTCGGTATTTTGACTCCACTTCAAAGACTTGATTTTGGAATTCTGTTATTTGAAAAGATAACTGCTGGAGTTCAGAGGTTTTGTTTCGCAAATCTGTTTTAATTTCATCAGAATGCTCAAGTTTGGATTTTGCATCTTGCAATTCTTCAACAACTGCAATTAGTTGCTTTTTAGTGGACCTATACTCATCATCGCTTCGCTCAGTAGTTAATTGCAACTGTTGGTATTTTGACTCCACTTTAAAAGCTTGGATTTGAAATTGCTGGAGTTCAGAGGTTTTGTTTTGCAAATCTGTTCTAATTTCATCATAATGTTCAAGTTTGGATTTTGCATCTTGCAAATCTGTTTCAAGTTTGGATTTTGCATCTTGCAATTCTGTTTTAATTTCATCAGAATGCTCAAGTTTGGATTTTGCAACTTGCAAATCTATTTTAATTTCATCATAATGCTCAAGTTTAGACTTTGCATCTTGCAAACCTGTTTTAATTTCATCAGAATGCTCAAGTTTGGAATTTGCATCTTGCAAATCTGTTTCAAGTTTGGATTTTGCATCTTGCAAATCTGTTTTAATTTCATCAGAATGCTCAAGTTTGGATTTTGCATCTTGCAAATCTTCAAGAACTGCACTTAGTTGGTCTTTAGTGGACTGAAGCTGATGATCACTTTTATTTTGAACAATGATCTCTTGCTGACTGTGTATCTGTCCCGTAATTACCAGGGACCATTTTACACGTTCTGCACCGTGTAATCGTGTGCATTTTCCCCATGCTCTCTTGATATTATTGAAGGACCACTGTCCTCTGGGGATATCATACTTTGATTCAATTTTTTTTTGAGGTTTCACATAGGTTAAAATGTCTACGAGTGAAAGATCTACAATCCCCCAACATATCTTCAACAGAAACATCTGGTATTCCAGCACCCCCCTTGGATGTAGTGGGGAGTAATTTTCTGTCTGCTAAAGGCTCTGAATCTACACTTTGAATTGGATCAGCCATAACTTTTCTTGATCGCTGACTGCCGTTTTATTTTAGTTACTGCAGTGACTAATCTTCCAGTCACGTCTGATAGTCTGACCGACTGGCACTTGATTTATTTAACTCAGTATATAAAAAATGTTCTTTTCAAGGGTCGAAGTACTGATTAATGCGGCTTTAAGACTTTTAATGGGTGAAAAATATATTTCTTACCCCAGTCTAGCCGTGGGTTCCGGCTGTCTTCTGGGCCTCCTCCGATTATCTCCGAAGCTTCCCGACCTCCTCCGATTATCTTCAAAGCTTTCCGTCGTCACCTGGGCCTCCGAAGGTCGTTCAGTACTCCCCCCTTCTGCCTGACTACGCCAATTATAGGAAACTATAATTTATAGGGATCTTAACCTGTCGAACCACGCCAAGCTTGGGGGAAGCTTAGTTGATGAATCAAGTCCTGGTGCAATACGACAAGTTGTAAGATTTGTACTATTTGTAGACTGTGTTAAGTTGTTCGATTCATTGTATTATTCGACTGTGTATAGTTGAAGAAATTCATATCATCTCTGCTATTCGGTTATCAGTAGCACTTTGCGAATACTGGAACTCAGCAGAAATTTGCAGTATAAACTCCTCAGGTGCCAAAAAAGAATTGTTTTATTTGTAGTCGCTTGATTACAATTTGAAAGTCATTTAAAAGGCAATTCGTAGACAATTCGAAGCTTTCAGAGAATTACAGACATTATCTTTCTTTGCTTAGGCAGACAGCTCGAAAGTAACTTTTAAAAGGTCAAAGTCTGGCAATGAAACATGAAGAGAGAGAGAGCTAATCTTCAGCTCAACTCAAACTCAAAGTCAAAAGTGGACTAACATCACTGACACAGACTGTTAGACTGACAGAACCCCCAAAAGACATAAACTAAAATCTAAAACTCACAAACACAATACACCACAGACAACAGTCCCTCTGACCCCCCCTCTCTCTCTCTCTCTCTCTCTCACACACTCCTGTATCTGGGGAGGTCTCTCTAAGCCTCTCTCCCTCTCTCTCTCTCTCACACACTCCTGTATCTGGGGAGGTCTCTCTAACCCTCTCTCTCTCTCACACTCACACACTCCTGTATCTGGGGAGGTCTCTCTAACCCTCTCTCTCTCTCCCTCTCGCACACACACACTCCTACTTCTGGGGAGGTCTCTCTAACCCCCTCTCTCTCTCTCTCACACACTCCTGTATCTGGGGAGGTCTCTCTAACCCTCTCTCCCTCTCTCTCTCTCTCACACACTCCTGTATCTGGGGAGGTCTCTCTAACCCTCTCTCTCTCTCACACTCACACACTCCTGTATCTGGGGAGGTCTCTCTAACCCTCTCTCTCTCTCCCTCTCGCACACACACACTCCTACTTCTGGGGAGGTCTCTCTAACCCCCTCTCTCTCTCTCTCACACACTCCTCTATCTGGGGAGGTCTCTCTAACCCCCTCTCTCTCTCTCTCTCTCTCACACACTCCTGTATCTGGGGAGGTCTCTCTAACCCTCTCTCCCTCTCTCTCTCTCTCACACACTCCTGTATCTGGGGAGGTCTCTCTAACCCTCTCTCTCTCTCACACTCACACACTCCTGTATCTGGGGAGGTCTCTCTAACCCTCTCTCTCTCTCTCTCTCTCTCACACACTCCTGTATCTGGGGAGGTCTCTATAACCTTCTCTCGCTCTCTCTCACACACATACTCCTGTATCTGGGGAGGTCTCTCTAACCCTCGCTCTCTCTCTATCTCTCTCACACTCCTGTATCTGGGAGGTCTCTCTAACCCTCTCTCTCTCTCCCTCTCACACTCCTATATCTGGGGAGGTCTCTCTAACCCTCTCTCTCTCTCTCACACACACACTCCTGTATCTGGGGAGGTCTCTCTAACCCTCTCTCTCTCTCTCTCTCTCACACCCACGCCTGTATCTGGGGAGGTCTCTCTAACCCTCTCTCTCTCTCTCACACACACTCCTGTATCTGGGGAGGTCTCTCTAACCCCTCTCTCTCTCTCTCTCTCACACACTCCTGTATCTGGGGAGGTCTCTCTAAGCCTCTCTCTCTCTCTCACACACACTCCTGTATCTGGGGAGGTCTCTCTAACCCCCTCTCTCTCTCTCTCTCTCTCACACACTCCTGTATCTGGGGAGGTCTCTCTAACGCCCACCCCCCTCTTTCTCTCTCTCTCTCACACACTCTCCTGTGTCTGGGGAGGTCTCTCTAACTCTCTCTATCTCTCTCTCTCTCTCACTCTCTCTCTCACTCACACACTCCTGTATCTGGGGCGGTCTCTCTAACCCCCTCTCTCTCTCTCTCTCACACACTCCTGTATCTGGGGAGGTCTCTCTAACCCTCTCTCTCTCTCTCTGTCTCTCACCCACACTCCTGTATCTGGGGAGGTCTCTCTAACCCTCTCTCTCTCTCACACACTCCTGTATCTGGGGAGGTCTCTCTAACCCTCTCTCTCAATCTCTCTCACATACACTCCTGTATCTGGGGAGGTCTCTCTAACCCTCTCTCTCTCTCTCTCACACACACACTCCTGTATCTGGGGAGGTCTCTCTAACCCGCTCGCGCTCTCTCACACACACACTCCTCTATCTGGGGAGGTCTCTAACCCTCTCTCTCTCTCTCTCTCTCTCTCACTGACCGCTGTATCTGGGGAGGTCTCTCTATTCCCCCTCTCTGTCTCTCTCTTACACTCACACACTCCTGTATCTGGGGAGGTCTCTCTAACCCCCACCCCCCTCTTTCTCTCTCTCTCTCACACACTCTACTGTGTCTGGGGAGGTCTCTCTAACTCTCTCTCTCTCTCTCTCCCTCTCTCACTCACACACTCCTGTATTAGGGGCGGTCTCTCTAACCCCCTCTCTCTCTCTCTCTCACACACTCCTGTATCTGGGGAGGTCTCTCTAACCCTCTCTCTCTCTCTCTCTCTCTCTCACACACACTCCTGTATCTGGGGAGGTCTCTCTATCCCTCTCTCTCTCTCACACACTCCTGTATCTGGGGAGGTCTCTCTAAGCCTCTCTCTCTCTCTCACACACACTCTTGTATCTGGGGAGGTCTCTCTAACCCCCTCTCTCTCTCTCTCTCTCTCACACACTCCTGTATCTGGGGAGGTCTCTCTATTCCCCCTCTCTGTCTCTCTCTAACACTCACACACTCCTGTATCTGGGGAGGTCTCTCTAACCCCCACCCCCCTCTTTCTCTCTCTCTCTCACACACTCTCCTGTGTCTGGGGAGGTCTCTCTAACTCTCTCTCTCCCTCTCTCCCTCTCTCACTCACACACTCCTGTATCTGGGGCGGTCTCTCTAACCCCCTCTCTCTCTCTCTCTCACACACTCCTGTATCTGGGGAGGTCTCTCTAACCCTCTCTCTCTCTCTCTCTCTCTCTCACACACACTCCTGTATCTGGGGAGGTCTCTCTAACCCTCTCTCTCTCTCACACACTCCTGTATCTGGGGAGGTCTCTCTAACCCTCTCTCACATTCTCTCTCACACACACTCCTGTATCTGGGGAGGTCTCTCTAACCCTCTCTCTCTGTCTATCTCACACACTCTCCTGTATCTGGGGAGGTCTCTCTAACCCTCTCTCTCTCTCTCACACACACTCCTGTATCTGGGGCGGTCTCTCTAACCCCCTCTCTCTCTCTCTCTCTCACACACTCCTGTATCTGGGGAGGTCTCTCTCTCTCTCTCTCTCTCTCTCTCCCACACTCCTGTATCTGGGGAGGTCTCTCTAACCCTCTCTCTCTCTCACACACACACTCATGTATCTGGGGAGCTCTCTCTCTCTCTCTCTCTCTCACACACACTCCTGTATCTGGGGAGGTCTCTCTAACCCTCTCTCTCTCACACACACAGACTCATGTATCTGGGGAGTTCTCTCTCTCTCTCTCTCTCTCACACACACACTCCTGTATCTGGGGAGGTCTCTCTAACCTTCTGTCTCTCTCTCACACTCCTGTATCTGGGGAGGTCTCTCTAACCCCCCCTCTCTCTCTCTCTCTCTCACACACTCCTGTATCTGGGGAGGTCTCTCTCTCTCTCTCTCTCACACTCCTATATCTAGTGAGGTCTCTCTAACCCTCCCTCCCTCTCTCACACACACTCCTGTATCTGGCGAGGTCTCTCTAACCCTCTCTCTCTCTCGCTCTCTCACACACTCCTATATCTGGGGAGGTCTCTCTAAACCTCTCTCTCTCTCTCTCTCTCACAGACACACTCCTGTATCTGGGGAGGTCTCTCTATTCCCCCTCTCTGTCTCTCTCTAACACTCACACACTCCTGTATCTGGGGAGGTCTCTCTAACCCCCACCCCCCTCTTTCTCTCTCTCTCTCACACACACTCCTGTATCTGGGGAGGTCTCTCTAACCCTCTCTCTCTCTCACACACTCCTGTATCTGGGGATGTCGCTCTACCCCCCTCTCTCTCTCTCGCACACACACACTCCTGTATCTGGGGAGGTCTCCCTAACCCTCTCTCTCTCTCTCACACTCCTATATCTGGGGAGGTCTCTCTAACCCTCTCTCCCTCTCCCTCTCACACTCCTGTATCTGGGGAGGTCTCTCTAACCCTCTCTCTCTCTCACACACACACTCATGTATCTGGGGAGCTCTCTCTCTCTCTCTCTCACACA
Source organism: Scyliorhinus torazame (assembly GCF_047496885.1). Classification (NCBI taxonomy): domain Eukaryota; kingdom Metazoa; phylum Chordata; class Chondrichthyes; order Carcharhiniformes; family Scyliorhinidae; genus Scyliorhinus; species Scyliorhinus torazame. Next base: position 4,217,083 of record NC_092725.1, on the reverse strand, counting down.
CTCCTGTATCTGGGGAGGTCTCGCTAACGCTCTCTCTCTCACACACACAGACTCATGTATCTGGGGAGCTCTCTCTCTCTCTCTCTCTCACACACACACACTCCTGTATCTGGGGAGGTCTCTCTAACCCTCTGTGTCTCTCTCACACTCCTGTATCTGGGGAGGTCTCTCTAACCCCCCCCCCTCTCTCTCTCTCTCTCTCTCTCTCACACACTCCTGTATCTGGGGAGGTCTCTCTCTCTCTCTCTCTCACACACACTCCTATATCTGGGGAGGTCTCTCTAACCCTCCCTCCCTCTCTCACACACACTCCTGTATCTGGGGAGGTCTCTCTAACCCTCTCTCTCTCACACTCCTATATCTGGGGAGGTCTCTCTAAACCTCTCTCTCTCTCTCTCTCTCTCACAGACGCACTCCTGTATCTGGGGAGGTCTCTCTAACTCCCTCTCTCTCTCTCTCTCTCACACACACACTCCTGTATCTGGGGAGGTCTCTCTAACCCTCTCTCTCTCTCTCTCTCTCACTCACTCCTGTATCTGGGGAGGTCTCTCTAACCCTCTCTCTCTCTCACACTCACACACTCCTGTATCTGGGGAGGTCTCTCTAACCCTCTCTCTCTCTCCCTCTCGCACACACACACTCCTACTTCTGGGGAGGTCTCTCTAACCCCCTCTCTCTCTCTCTCACACACTCCTGTATCTGGGGAGGTCTCTCTAACCCTCTCTCCCTCTCTCTCTCTCTCACACACTCCTGTATCTGGGGAGGTCTCTAACCCTCTCTCTCTCTCACACACTCCTGTATCTGGGGAGGTCTCTCTAACCCCCTCTCTCTCTCTCTCTCTCTCACACACTCCTGTATCTGGGGAGGTCTCTCTAACCCTCTCTCCCTCTCTCTCTCTCTCACACACTCCTGTATCTGGGGAGGTCTCTCTAACCCTCTCTCTCTCTCACACTCACACACTCCTGTATCTGGGGAGGTCTCTCTAACCCTCTCTCTCTCTCTCTCTCTCTCACACACTCCTGTATCTGGGGAGGTCTCTATAACCTTCTCTCGCTCTCTCTCTCACACATACTCCTGTATCTGGGGAGGTCTCTCTAACCCTCGCTCTCTCTCTATCTCTCTCATACTCCTGTATCTGGGAGGTCTCTCTAACCCTCTCTCTCTCTCCCTCTCACACTCCTATATCTGGGGAGGTCTCTCTAACCCTCTCTCTCTCTCTCTCACACACACTCCTGTATCTGGGGAGGTCTCTCTAACCCTCTCTCTCTCTCTCTCTCTCACACCCACGCCTGTATCTGGGGAGGTCTCTCTAACCCTCTCTCTCTCTCTCACACACACTCCTGTATCTGGGGAGGTCTCTCTAACCCCCTCTCTCTCTCTCTCTCTCTCACACACTCCTGTATCTGGGGAGGTCTCTCTAAGCCTCTCTCTCTCTCTCACACACACTCCTGTATCTGGGGAGGTCTCTCTAACCCCCTCTCTCTCTCTCTCTCTCTCACACACTCCTGTATCTGGGGAGGTCTCTCTAACGCCCACCCCCCTCTTTCTCTCTCTCTCTCACACACTCTCCTGTGTCTGGGGAGGTCTCTCTAACTCTCTCTCTCTCTCTCTCTCTCTCACTCTCTCTCTCACTCACACACTCCTGTATCTGGGGCGGTCTCTCTAACCCCCTCTCTCTCTCTCTCTCACACACTCCTGTATCTGGGGAGGTCTCTCTAACCCTCTCTGTCTCTCTCTCTCTCTCTCACCCACACTCCTGTATCTGGGGAGGTCTCTCTAACCCTCTCTCTCTCTCACACACTCCTGTATCTGGGGAGGTCTCTCTAACCCTCTCTCTCAATCTCTCTCACACACACTCCTGTATCTGGGGAGGTCTCTCTAACCCTCTCTCTCTCTCTCTCACACACACACTCCTGTATCTGGGGAGGTCTCTCTAACCCGCTCGCGCTCTCTCACACACACACTCCTCTATCTGGGGAGGTCTCTAACCCTCTCTCTCTCTCTCTCTCTCTCTCACTGACCGCTGTATCTGGGGAGGTCTCTCTATTCCCCCTCTCTGTCTCTCTCTTACACTCACACACTCCTGTATCTGGGGAGGTCTCTCTAACCCCCACCCCCCTCTTTCTCTCTCTCTCTCACACACTCTACTGTGTCTGGGGAGGTCTCTCTAACTCTCTCTCTCTCTCTCCCTCTCTCACTCACACACTCCTGTATCTGGGGCGGTCTCTCTAACCCCCTCTCTCCCTCTCTCTCACACACTCCTGTATCTGGGGAGGTCTCTCTAACCCTCTCTCTCTCTCTCTCTCTCACACACACTCCTGTATCTGGGGAGGTCTCTCTATCCCTCTCTCTCTCTCACACACTCCTGTATCTGGGGAGGTCTCTCTATTCCCCCTCTCTGTCTCTCTCTAACACTCACACACTCCTGTATCTGGGGAGGTCTCTCTAACCCCCACCCCCCTCTTTCTCTCTCTCTCTCACACACACTCCTGTATCTGGGGAGGTCTCTCTAACCCTCTCTCTCTCTCACACACTCCTGTATCTGGGGATGTCGCTCTACCCCCCTCTCTCTCTCTCGCACACACACACTCCTGTATCTGGGGAGGTCTCCCTAACCCTCTCTCTCTCTCTCACACTCCTATATCTGGGGAGGTCTCTCTAACCCTCTCTCCCTCTCCCTCTCACACTCCTGTATCTGGGGAGGTCTCTCTAACCCTCTCTCTCTCTCACACACACACTCATGTATCTGGGGAGCTCTCTCTCTCTCTCTCTCACACACTCCTGTATCTGGGGAGGTCTCGCTAACGCTCTCTCTCTCACACACACAGACTCATGTATCTGGGGAGCTCTCTCTCTCTCTCTCTCTCACACACACACACTCCTGTATCTGGGGAGGTCTCTCTAACCCTCTGTGTCTCTCTCACACTCCTGTATCTGGGGAGGTCTCTCTAACCCCCCCCCCTCTCTCTCTCTCTCTCTCTCTCTCACACACTCCTGTATCTGGGGAGGTCTCTCTCTCTCTCTCTCTCACACACACTCCTATATCTGGGGAGGTCTCTCTAACCCTCCCTCCCTCTCTCACACACACTCCTGTATCTGGGGAGGTCTCTCTAACCCTCTCTCTCTCACACTCCTATATCTGGGGAGGTCTCTCTAAACCTCTCTCTCTCTCTCTCTCTCTCACAGACGCACTCCTGTATCTGGGGAGGTCTCTCTAACTCCCTCTCTCTCTCTCTCTCTCACACACACACTCCTGTATCTGGGGAGGTCTCTCTAACCCTCTCTCTCTCTCTCTCTCTCACTCACTCCTGTATCTGGGGAGGTCTCTCTAACCCTCTCTCTCTCTCACACTCACACACTCCTGTATCTGGGGAGGTCTCTCTAACCCTCTCTCTCTCTCCCTCTCGCACACACACACTCCTACTTCTGGGGAGGTCTCTCTAACCCCCTCTCTCTCTCTCTCACACACTCCTGTATCTGGGGAGGTCTCTCTAACCCTCTCTCCCTCTCTCTCTCTCTCACACACTCCTGTATCTGGGGAGGTCTCTAACCCTCTCTCTCTCTCACACACTCCTGTATCTGGGGAGGTCTCTCTAACCCCCTCTCTCTCTCTCTCTCTCTCACACACTCCTGTATCTGGGGAGGTCTCTCTAACCCTCTCTCCCTCTCTCTCTCTCTCACACACTCCTGTATCTGGGGAGGTCTCTCTAACCCTCTCTCTCTCTCACACTCACACACTCCTGTATCTGGGGAGGTCTCTCTAACCCTCTCTCTCTCTCTCTCTCTCTCACACACTCCTGTATCTGGGGAGGTCTCTATAACCTTCTCTCGCTCTCTCTCTCACACATACTCCTGTATCTGGGGAGGTCTCTCTAACCCTCGCTCTCTCTCTATCTCTCTCATACTCCTGTATCTGGGAGGTCTCTCTAACCCTCTCTCTCTCTCCCTCTCACACTCCTATATCTGGGGAGGTCTCTCTAACCCTCTCTCTCTCTCTCTCACACACACTCCTGTATCTGGGGAGGTCTCTCTAACCCTCTCTCTCTCTCTCTCTCTCACACCCACGCCTGTATCTGGGGAGGTCTCTCTAACCCTCTCTCTCTCTCTCACACACACTCCTGTATCTGGGGAGGTCTCTCTAACCCCCTCTCTCTCTCTCTCTCTCTCACACACTCCTGTATCTGGGGAGGTCTCTCTAAGCCTCTCTCTCTCTCTCACACACACTCCTGTATCTGGGGAGGTCTCTCTAACCCCCTCTCTCTCTCTCTCTCTCTCACACACTCCTGTATCTGGGGAGGTCTCTCTAACGCCCACCCCCCTCTTTCTCTCTCTCTCTCACACACTCTCCTGTGTCTGGGGAGGTCTCTCTAACTCTCTCTCTCTCTCTCTCTCTCTCACTCTCTCTCTCACTCACACACTCCTGTATCTGGGGCGGTCTCTCTAACCCCCTCTCTCTCTCTCTCTCACACACTCCTGTATCTGGGGAGGTCTCTCTAACCCTCTCTGTCTCTCTCTCTCTCTCTCACCCACACTCCTGTATCTGGGGAGGTCTCTCTAACCCTCTCTCTCTCTCACACACTCCTGTATCTGGGGAGGTCTCTCTAACCCTCTCTCTCAATCTCTCTCACACACACTCCTGTATCTGGGGAGGTCTCTCTAACCCTCTCTCTCTCTCTCTCACACACACACTCCTGTATCTGGGGAGGTCTCTCTAACCCGCTCGCGCTCTCTCACACACACACTCCTCTATCTGGGGAGGTCTCTAACCCTCTCTCTCTCTCTCTCTCTCTCTCACTGACCGCTGTATCTGGGGAGGTCTCTCTATTCCCCCTCTCTGTCTCTCTCTTACACTCACACACTCCTGTATCTGGGGAGGTCTCTCTAACCCCCACCCCCCTCTTTCTCTCTCTCTCTCACACACTCTACTGTGTCTGGGGAGGTCTCTCTAACTCTCTCTCTCTCTCTCCCTCTCTCACTCACACACTCCTGTATCTGGGGCGGTCTCTCTAACCCCCTCTCTCCCTCTCTCTCACACACTCCTGTATCTGGGGAGGTCTCTCTAACCCTCTCTCTCTCTCTCTCTCTCACACACACTCCTGTATCTGGGGAGGTCTCTCTATCCCTCTCTCTCTCTCACACACTCCTGTATCTGGGGAGGTCTCTCTAAGCCTCTCTCTCTCTCTCACACACACTCTTGTATCTGGGGAGGTCTCTCTAACCCCCTCTCTCTCTCTCTCTCTCTCACACACTCCTGTATCTGGGGAGGTCTCTCTATTCCCCCTCTCTGTCTCTCTCTTACACTCACACACTCCTGTATCTGGGGAGGTCTCTCTAACCCCCACCCCCCTCTTTCTCTCTCTCTCTCACACACTCTCCTGTGTCTGGGGAGGTCTCTCTAACTCTCTCTCTCTCTCTCTCCCTCTCTCACTCAGACACTCCTGTATCTGGGGCGGTCTCTCTAACCCCCTCTCTCTCTCTCTCTCACACACTCCTGTATCTGGGGAGGTCTCTCTAACCCTCTCTCTCTCTCTCTCTCTCTCTCACACACACTCCTGTATCTGGGGAGGTCTCTCTAACCCTCTCTCTCTCTCACACACTCCTGTATCTGGGGAGGTCTCTCTAACCCTCTCTCTCTCTCACACACACACTCATGTATCTGGGGAGCTCTCTCTCTCTCTCTCTCTCTCACACACACTCCTGTATCTGGGGAGGTCTCTCTAACCCTCTCTCTCTCACACACACAGACTCATGTATCTGGGGAGTTCTCTCTCTCTCTCTCTCTCTCACACACACACTCCTGTATCTGGGGAGGTCTCTCTAACCTTCTGTCTCTCTCTCACACTCCTGTATCTGGGGAGGTCTCTCTAACCCCCCCTCTCTCTCTCTCTCTCTCACACACTCCTGTATCTGGGGAGGTCTCTCTCTCTCTCTCTCTCACACTCCTATATCTAGTGAGGTCTCTCTAACCCTCCCTCCCTCTCTCACACACACTCCTGTATCTGGCGAGGTCTCTCTAACCCTCTCTCTCTCTCTCGCTCTCTCACACACTCCTATATCTGGGGAGGTCTCTCTAAACCTCTCTCTCTCTCTCTCTCTCACAGACACACTCCTGTATCTGGGGAGGTCTCTCTAACCCTCTCTCTCTCTCTCTCTCTCACACACTCCTATATCTGGGGAGGTCTCTCTAAACCTCTCTCTCTCTCTCTCTCTCACACACACTCCTGTATCTGGGGAGGTCTCCCTAACCCTCTCTCTCTCTCTCACACTCCTATATCTGGGGAGGTCTCTCTAACCCTCTCTCCCTCTCCCTCTCACACTCCTGTATCTGGGGAGGTCTCTCTAACCCTCTCTCTCTCTCACACACACACTCATGTATCTGGGGAGCTCTCTCTCTCTCTCTCTCTCACACACTCCTGTATCTGGGGAGGTCTCGCTAACGCTCTCTCTCTCACACACACAGACTCATGTATCTGGGGAGCTCTCTCTCTCTCTCTCTCTCACACACACACACTCCTGTATCTGGGGAGGTCTCTCTAACCCTCTGTGTCTCTCTCACACTCCTGTATCTGGGGAGGTCTCTCTAACCCCCCCCTCTCTCTCTCTCTCTCTCTCTCTCACACACTCCTGTATCTGGGGAGGTCTCTCTCTCTCTCTCTCTCACACACACTCCTATATCTGGGGAGGTCTCTCTAACCCTCCCTCCCTCTCTCACACACACTCCTGTATCTGGGGAGGTCTCTCTAACCCTCTCTCTCTCACACTCCTATATCTGGGGAGGTCTCTCTAAACCTCTCTCTCTCTCTCTCTCTCTCACAGACGCACTCCTGTATCTGGGGAGGTCTCTCTAACTCCCTCTCTCTCTCTCTCTCTCACACACACACTCCTGTATCTGGGGAGGTCTCTCTAACCCTCTCTCTCTCTCTCTCTCTCACTCACTCCTGTATCTGGGGAGGTCTCTCTAACCCTCTCTCTCTCTCACACTCACACACTCCTGTATCTGGGGAGGTCTCTCTAACCCTCTCTCTCTCTCCCTCTCGCACACACACACTCCTACTTCTGGGGAGGTCTCTCTAACCCCCTCTCTCTCTCTCTCACACACTCCTGTATCTGGGGAGGTCTCTCTAACCCTCTCTCCCTCTCTCTCTCTCTCACACACTCCTGTATCTGGGGAGGTCTCTAACCCTCTCTCTCTCTCACACACTCCTGTATCTGGGGAGGTCTCTCTAACCCCCTCTCTCTCTCTCTCTCTCTCACACACTCCTGTATCTGGGGAGGTCTCTCTAACCCTCTCTCCCTCTCTCTCTCTCTCACACACTCCTGTATCTGGGGAGGTCTCTCTAACCCTCTCTCTCTCTCACACTCACACACTCCTGTATCTGGGGAGGTCTCTCTAACCCTCTCTCTCTCTCTCTCTCTCTCACACACTCCTGTATCTGGGGAGGTCTCTATAACCTTCTCTCGCTCTCTCTCTCACACATACTCCTGTATCTGGGGAGGTCTCTCTAACCCTCGCTCTCTCTCTATCTCTCTCACACTCCTGTATCTGGGAGGTCTCTCTAACCCTCTCTCTCTCTCCCTCTCACACTCCTATATCTGGGGAGGTCTCTCTAACCCTCTCTCTCTCTCTCTCACACACACTCCTGTATCTGGGGAGGTCTCTCTAACCCTCTCTCTCTCTCTCTCTCTCACACCCACGCCTGTATCTGGGGAGGTCTCTCTAACCCTCTCTCTCTCTCTCACACACACTCCTGTATCTGGGGAGGTCTCTCTAACCCCCTCTCTCTCTCTCTCTCTCTCACACACTCCTGTATCTGGGGAGGTCTCTCTAAGCCTCTCTCTCTCTCTCACACACACTCCTGTATCTGGGGAGGTCTCTCTAACCCCCTCTCTCTCTCTCTCTCTCTCACACACTCCTGTATCTGGGGAGGTCTCTCTAACGCCCACCCCCCTCTTTCTCTCTCTCTCTCACACACTCTCCTGTGTCTGGGGAGGTCTCTCTAACTCTCTCTCTCTCTCTCTCTCTCTCACTCTCTCTCTCACTCACACACTCCTGTATCTGGGGCGGTCTCTCTAACCCCCTCTCTCTCTCTCTCTCACACACTCCTGTATCTGGGGAGGTCTCTCTAACCCTCTCTCTCTCTCTCTCTCTCTCTCACCCACACTCCTGTATCTGGGGAGGTCTCTCTAACCCTCTCTCTCTCTCACACACTCCTGTATCTGGGGAGGTCTCTCTAACCCTCTCTCTCAATCTCTCTCACACACACTCCTGTATCTGGGGAGGTCTCTCTAACCCTCTCTCTCTCTCTCTCACACACACACTCCTGTATCTGGGGAGGTCTCTCTAACCCGCTCGCGCTCTCTCACACACACACTCCTCTATCTGGGGAGGTCTCTAACCCTCTCTCTCTCTCTCTCTCTCTCTCACTGACCGCTGTATCTGGGGAGGTCTCTCTATTCCCCCTCTCTGTCTCTCTCTTACACTCACACACTCCTGTATCTGGGGAGGTCTCTCTAACCCCCACCCCCCTCTTTCTCTCTCTCTCTCACACACTCTACTGTGTCTGGGGAGGTCTCTCTAACTCTCTCTCTCTCTCTCCCTCTCTCACTCACACACTCCTGTATCTGGGGCGGTCTCTCTAACCCCCTCTCTCCCTCTCTCTCACACACTCCTGTATCTGGGGAGGTCTCTCTAACCCTCTCTCTCTCTCTCTCTCTCTCTCTCACACACACTCCTGTATCTGGGGAGGTCTCTCTATCCCTCTCTCTCTCTCACACACTCCTGTATCTGGGGAGGTCTCTCTAAGCCTCTCTCTCTCTCTCACACACACTCTTGTATCTGGGGAGGTCTCTCTAACCCCCTCTCTCTCTCTCTCTCTCTCACACACTCCTGTATCTGGGGAGGTCTCTCTATTCCCCCTCTCTGTCTCTCTCTTACACTCACACACTCCTGTATCTGGGGAGGTCTCTCTAACCCCCACCCCCCTCTTTCTCTCTCTCTCTCACACACTCTCCTGTGTCTGGGGAGGTCTCTCTAACTCTCTCTCTCTCTCTCTCCCTCTCTCACTCACACACTCCTGTATCTGGGGCGGTCTCTCTAACCCCCTCTCTCTCTCTCTCACACACTCCTGTATCTGGGGAGGTCTCTCTAACCCTCTCTCTCTCTCTCTCTCTCTCTCACACACACTCCTGTATCTGGGGAGGTCTCTCTAACCCTCTCTCTCTCTCACACACTCCTGTATCTGGGGAGGTCTCTCTAACCCTCTCTCTCAATCTCTCTCACACACACTCCTGTATCTGGGGAGGTCTCTCTAACCCTCTCTCTCTCTCTCTCACACACACACTCCTGTATCTGGGGAGGTCTCTCTAACCCGCTCGCGCTCTCTCACACACACACTCCTCTATCTGGGGAGGTCTCTAACCCTCTCTCTCTCTCTCTCTCTCTCTCTCACTGACCGCTGTATCTGGGGAGGTCTCTCTATTCCCCCTCTCTGTCTCTCTCTTACACTCACACACTCCTGTATCTGGGGAGGTCTCTCTAACCCCCACCCCCCTCTTTCTCTCTCTCTCTCACACACTCTACTGTGTCTGGGGAGGTCTCTCTAACTCTCTCTCTCTCTCTCTCCCTCTCTCACTCACACACTCCTGTATCTGGGGCGGTCTCTCTAACCCCCTCTCTCTCTCTCTCTCACACACTCCTGTATCTGGGGAGGTCTCTCTAACCCTCTCTCTCTCTCTCTCTCTCTCTCACACACACTCCTGTATCTGGGGAGGTCTCTCTATCCCTCTCTCTCTCTCACACACTCCTGTATCTGGGGAGGTCTCTCTAAGCCTCTCTCTCTCTCTCACACACACTCTTGTATCTGGGGAGGTCTCTCTAACCCCCTCTCTCTCTCTCTCTCTCTCACACACTCCTGTATCTGGGGAGGTCTCTCTATTCCCCCTCTCTGTCTCTCTCTTACACTCACACACTCCTGTATCTGGGGAGGTCTCTCTAACCCCCACCCCCCTCTTTCTCTCTCTCTCTCACACACTCTCCTGTGTCTGGGGAGGTCTCTCTAACTCTCTCTCTCCCTCTCTCACTCACACACTCCTGTATCTGGGGCGGTCTCTCTAACCCCCTCTCTCTCTCTCTCTCACACACTCCTGTATCTGGGGAGGTCTCTCTAACCCTCTCTCTCTCTCACACACTCCTGTATCTGGGGTCTCTCTAACCCTCTCTCTCAATCTCTCTCACACACACTCCTGTATCTGGTGAGGTCTCTCTAACCCTCTCTCTCTGTCTATCTCACACACTCTCCTGTATCTGGGGAGGTCTCTCTAACCCTCTCTCTCTCTCTCACACACACTCCTGTATCTGGGGCGGTCTCTCTAACCCCCTCTCTCTCTCTCACACAATCCTGTATCTGGGGAGGTCTCTCTCTCTCTCTCTCTCTCTCTCTCTCTCTCCCACACTCCTGTATCTGGGGAGGTCTCTCTAACCCTCTCTCTCTCTCACACACACACTCATGTATCTGGGGAGCTCTCTCTCTCTCTCTCTCTCTCACACACACTCCTGTATCTGGGGAGGTCTCTCTAACCCTCTCTCTCTCACACACACAGACTCATGTATCTGGGGAGTTCTCTCTCTCTCTCTCTCTCTCACACACACACTCCTGTATCTGGGGACGTCTCTCTAACCTTCTGTCTCTCTCTCACACTCCTGTATCTGGGGAGGTCTCTCTAACCCCCCCTCTCTCTCTCTCTCTCTCACACACTCCTGTATCTGGGGAGGTCTCTCTCTCTCTCTCTCTCACACTCCTATATCTAGTGAGGTCTCTCTAACCCTCCCTCCCTCTCTCACACACACTCCTGTATCTGGCGAGGTCTCTCTAACCCTCTCTCTCTCTCTCTCTCTCACACACTCCTATATCTGGGGAGGTCTCTCTAAACCTCTCTCTCTCTCTCTCTCTCACACACACACTCCTGTATCTGGGGAGGTCTCTCTAACCTTCTGTCTCTCTCTCACACTCCTGTATCTGGGGAGGTCTCTCTAACCCCCCCTCTCTCTCTCTCTCTCTCACACACTCCTGTATCTGGGGAGGTCTCTCTCTCTCTCTCTCTCACACTCCTATATCTAGTGAGGTCTCTCTAACCCTCCCTCCCTCTCTCACACACACTCCTGTATCTGGCGAGGTCTCTCTAACCCTCTCTCTCTCTCTCGCTCTCTCACACACTCCTATATCTGGGGAGGTCTCTCTAAACCTCTCTCTCTCTCTCTCTCTCACAGACACACTCCTGTATCTGGGGAGGTCTCTCTAACCCTCTCTCTCTCTCTCTCTCACACACACTCCTATATCTGGGGAGGTCTCTCTAAACCTCTCTCTCTCTCTCTCTCTCACACACACTCCTGTATCTGGGGAGGTCTCCCTAACCCTCTCTCTCTCTCTCACACTCCTATATCTGGGGAGGTCTCTCTAACCCTCTCTCCCTCTCCCTCTCACACTCCTGTATCTGGGGAGGTCTCTCTAACCCTCTCTCTCTCTCACACACACACTCATGTATCTGGGGAGCTCTCTCTCTCTCTCTCTCTCACACACTCCTGTATCTGGGGAGGTCTCGCTAACGCTCTCTCTCTCACACACACAGACTCATGTATCTGGGGAGCTCTCTCTCTCTCTCACACACACACACTCCTGTATCTGGGGAGGTCTCTCTAACCCTCTGTGTCTCTCTCACACTCCTGTATCTGGGGAGGTCTCTCTAACCCCCCCCTCTCTCTCTCTCTCTCTCTCTCTCACACACTCCTGTATCTGGGGAGGTCTCTCTCTCTCTCTCTCTCACACACACTCCTATATCTGGGGAGGTCTCTCTAACCCTCCCTCCCTCTCTCACACACACTCCTGTATCTGGGGAGGTCTCTCTAACCCTCTCTCTCTCACACTCCTATATCTGGGGAGGTCTCTCTAAACCTCTCTCTCTCTCTCTCTCTCTCACAGACGCACTCCTGTATCTGGGGAGGTCTCTCTAACTCCCTCTCTCTCTCTCTCTCTCACACACACACTCCTGTATCTGGGGAGGTCTCTCTAACCCTCTCTCTCTCTCTCTCTCTCACTCACTCCTGTATCTGGGGAGGTCTCTCTAACCCTCTCTCTCTCTCACACTCACACACTCCTGTATCTGGGGAGGTCTCTCTAACCCTCTCTCTCTCTCCCTCTCGCACACACACACTCCTACTTCTGGGGAGGTCTCTCTAACCCCCTCTCTCTCTCTCTCACACACTCCTGTATCTGGGGAGGTCTCTCTAACCCTCTCTCCCTCTCTCTCTCTCTCACACACTCCTGTATCTGGGGAGGTCTCTAACCCTCTCTCTCTCTCACACACTCCTGTATCTGGGGAGGTCTCTCTAACCCCCTCTCTCTCTCTCTCTCTCTCACACACTCCTGTATCTGGGGAGGTCTCTCTAACCCTCTCTCCCTCTCTCTCTCTCTCACACACTCCTGTATCTGGGGAGGTCTCTCTAACCCTCTCTCTCTCTCACACTCACACACTCCTGTATCTGGGGAGGTCTCTCTAACCCTCTCTCTATCTCTCTCTCTCTCACACACTCCTGTATCTGGGGAGGTCTCTATAACCTTCTCTCGCTCTCTCTCTCACACATACTCCTGTATCTGGGGAGGTCTCTCTAACCCTCGCTCTCTCTCTATCTCTCTCACACTCCTGTATCTGGGAGGTCTCTCTAACCCTCTCTCTCTCTCCCTCTCACACTCCTATATCTGGGGAGGTCTCTCTAACCCTCTCTCTCTCTCTCTCACACACACTCCTGTATCTGGGGAGGTCTCTCTAACCCTCTCTCTCTCTCTCTCTCTCACACCCACGCCTGTATCTGGGGAGGTCTCTCTAACCCTCTCTCTCTCTCTCACACACACTCCTGTATCTGGGGAGGTCTCTCTAACCCCCTCTCTCTCTCTCTCTCTCTCACACACTCCTGTATCTGGGGAGGTCTCTCTAAGCCTCTCTCTCTCTCTCACACACACTCCTGTATCTGGGGAGGTCTCTCTAACCCCCTCTCTCTCTCTCTCTCTCTCACACACTCCTGTATCTGGGGAGGTCTCTCTAACGCCCACCCCCCTCTTTCTCTCTCTCTCTCACACACTCTCCTGTGTCTGGGGAGGTCTCTCTAACTCTCTCTCTCTCTCTCTCTCTCTCACTCTCTCTCTCACTCACACACTCCTGTATCTGGGGCGGTCTCTCTAACCCCCTCTCTCTCTCTCTCTCACACACTCCTGTATCTGGGGAGGTCTCTCTAACCCTCTCTCTCTCTCTCTCTCTCTCACCCACACTCATGTATCTGGGGAGGTCTCTCTAACCCTCTCTCTCTCTCACACACTCCTGTATCTGGGGAGGTCTCTCTAACCCTCTCTCTCAATCTCTCTCACACACACTCCTGTATCTGGGGAGGTCTCTCTAACCCTCTCTCTCTCTCTCTCACACACACACTCCTGTATCTGGGGAGGTCTCTCTAACCCGCTCGCGCTCTCTCACACACACACTCCTCTATCTGGGGAGGTCTCTAACCCTCTCTCTCTCTCTCTCTCTCTCTCACTGACCGCTGTATCTGGGGAGGTCTCTCTATTCCCCCTCTCTGTCTCTCTCTTACACTCACACACTCCTGTATCTGGGGAGGTCTCTCTAACCCCCACCCCCCTCTTTCTCTCTCTCTCTCACACACTCTACTGTGTCTGGGGAGGTCTCTCTAACTCTCTCTCTCTCTCTCCCTCTCTCACTCACACACTCCTGTATCTGGGGCGGTCTCTCTAACCCCCTCTCTCCCTCTCTCTCACACACTCCTGTATCTGGGGAGGTCTCTCTAACCCTCTCTCTCTCTCTCTCTCTCTCTCTCACACACACTCCTGTATCTGGGGAGGTCTCTCTCTCCCTCTCTCTCTCTCACACACTCCTGTATCTGGGGAGGTCTCTCTAAGCCTCTCTCTCTCTCTCACACACACTCTTGTATCTGGGGAGGTCTCTCTAACCCCCTCTCTCTCTCTCTCTCTCTCACACACTCCTGTATCTGGGGAGGTCTCTCTATTCCCCCTCTCTGTCTCTCTCTTACACTCACACACTCCTGTATCTGGGGAGGTCTCTCTAACCCCCACCCCCCTCTTTCTCTCTCTCTCTCACACACTCTCCTGTGTCTGGGGAGGTCTCTCTAACTCTCTCTCTCTCTCTCTCCCTCTCTCACTCACACACTCCTGTATCTGGGGCGGTCTCTCTAACCCCCTCTCTCTCTCTCTCACACACTCCTGTATCTGGGGAGGTCTCTCTAACCCTCTCTCTCTCTCTCTCTCTCTCTCACACACACTCCTGTATCTGGGGAGGTCTCTCTAACCCTCTCTCTCTCTCACACACTCCTGTAT